>NC_052050.1:104357599-104575905 GCF_903992535.2 Arvicola amphibius | reverse complement strand
TGCCTCTGCCTCTTTGCCTCTGCCTCTGCCCCTCTGCCTCTGCCTCTGCCACTGCCTCTCTGCTCTGCCTCTGCCTCTGCCTCTCTGCCTCTGCCTATGCCTCTGCCTCTGCCTCTCTGCCTTTACTCTGCCTCTGCCTCTGCCTGTGCCTCTCTACCTCTGCCTCTCTGCCTTTGCCTCTGCCTCTCTGCCCCTGCATCTGCCTCTGCCTCTGCCTCTCTGCCTCTGCCTCTGCCTCTTCCATGCCTCTCAGCCTCTTCCTCTGCCTCTGCCTCTGCCTCTGCCTCTGCCTCTGCATCTGCCTTTGCTTCTCTGCCTCTTCCTCTGCCTCTGCCTCTGCCCTCTCTGCCTCTGCCTCTGCCTCTGCCTCTGCCTCTCTGCCTCTGCCTCTACAACTCTCTTTCTGCCTCTGCCTCTGCCTCTCTGCCTCTGCCTCTGCATCTCTGCGCCCGCCTCTGCCTCTGCGTCGGCCTCTGCATCTTCTTCTCTGCCTCTGCCTCTGCCTCTGCCTGTGCCTCTCTGCCTCTGCCTCTATGCCTTTGCCTCTGCCCTCTCTGCCCCTGCCTCTGCCTCTGACTCTGCCTCTGCCTCTCTGCCTCTGCCTCTGCCTCTCTGCCTCTGCCTCTGCCTCTGCCTCTGCTTATGCCACTGCCTCTCCCTCTGCCACTCTGCCTCTTCCTCTCTGCCTCTGCCTCTCTGCCTCTGCCTCTGCTCTGCCTCTGCCTCTCTGCCTCTGCATCTGCCTCTGCCTCTGCCTCTCTGCCTCTCTGCCTCTGCATCTGCCTCTGCCTCTGCCTATGCCTCTGAATCTGCCTCTCACCTCTGACTCTGCCTCTCTGCCTCTGCCTCTGCCTCTGCCTCTCTGCCTCTCTGCCTCTGCCTCTGCCTCTGCCTCTCTGCCTCTGCCACTGCTTCTGCCTCTCTGCCTCTGCCTCTGCCTCTGCCTCTCTGCCTCTGCCTCTGCCTCTGCCTCTGCCTCTCTGCCTCTGCCTCTTCCTCTGCCTCTCTGCCTCTCTGCCTCTGCCTCTGCCTCTCTGCCTCTGCATCTGCCTCTACCTCTCTGACTCTGCCTCTGACTCTGCCTCTCTGCCTCTGCATCTGCCTCTGCCTCTTCCTCTGCCTCTCTGCCTCTGCCTCTCTGCCTCTGCCTCTGCCTCTGCCACTCTGCCTCTGCCTCTGCCACTGTGCCTCTGTCTCTGCCTCTGCCTCTGCCTCTCTGCCTCTGCCTCTGCCTATGCCTCTGACTGCCTCTCTGACTCTGCCTCTGACACTGCCTCTGCCTGTCTGCTTCTGCCTCTGCCTCTCTGCCTCTGCCTCTGCTCTGCCTCTGCCTGTCTGCCTCTGCCTCTGCCTCTGCCTCTGCCGCTCTGCCTCTTCCTCTCTGCCTCTGCCTCTCTGCTTCTGCCTCTGCTCTGCCTCTGCCTCTCTGCCTCTGCATCTGCCTCTGCCTCTGCCTCTGCCTTTCTGCCTCTCTGCCTCTGCATCTGCCTCTGCCTCTGCCTATGCCTCTGAATCTGCCTCTCTGCCTCTGCCTCTGCCTCTGCCTCTCTGCCTCTGCCTATGCCTCTGCCTCTGACTCTCTGCTTCTGCCTCTGTGTATTCCTCTGCCTCTGCCTCTGCCTTTCTTCCTCTGCCTCTGCCTCTGCCTCTGCATCTGCCTCGTTGCCTCTCCCTCTGCCTCTGCCTCTGCCTCTGCCTCTGCCTCTCTGCCTGTGCCTCTGCCTCTGCCTCTCTGCCTCTGCCTCTGCCTCTGCCTCTGCCTATGCCTCTGCCTCTGCTTCACTGCCTCTGCCTCTGCCTCTCTGCATCTGCCTCTGCCTCTGCCTCTCTGCCTCTCTGCCTCTGCATCTTGCCTCTGCCTCTTCCTCTGGCCTCTCTGCCTCTGCCTCTGCCTCTGCCTCTGCCACTCTCCTTCTGCCTCTGCCTCTGTGCCTCTGTCTCTTCCTCTGCCTCTGCCTCTCTGCCTCTGCCTCTGCCTCTGCTTTCTCTGCCTCTGCCTCTGCATCTGCCTCTCTGCCTCTGCCTCTGACTCTGCCTCTGCCTCTCTGCCTCTGCATCTGCCTCTGCCTCTGCCTCTGCCTCTGCCCTCTCTGCCTCTGCCTCTGCCTCTGCTTCTCTGCCTCTGCCTCTGCCTCTGCCTCTCTGCCTCTGCCTCAGCCTCTGCCTCTTTGCCTCTGCCTCTGCCTGTCTGCCTCTGCCTCTGCCACTGCCTCTCTGCCTCTGCCTCTGCCTCTCTTCCTCTGCCTCATTCTCTGCCTCTTTCTCTGCCTCTGCCTCTCTGCCTCTGCCTCTGCCTCTCTGCCTCTACTTCTCCCTCTGCCTCTCTGCCTCTGCCTCTGCCTCTCTGTCTCTGCCTCTGCCTCTGCCACTCTGCCTCTGCCTCTGCCTTTGCTTCTCTGCCTCTGCCTCTGCCTCTGCATCTTTGCCTCTGCCTCTGCCTCTCTGCCTCTGCCTCTGCCACTGCCTCTCTGCGTCTGCCTCTGCGTCTGCCTCTCTGCCTCTGCCTCTTTCTCTGCCTCTTTTTCTGCCTCTGCCACTCCCTCTCTGCCTCTGCCTCTGCTTCTCTGCCTCTGCCTCTGCCTCTCTGCCTCTGTGCCTCTGCCTCTGCCTCTGCCTCTGCCTCTGCCTCTCTGCCTCTGACTCTGCCTCTCTGCCTCTGCCTCTGCCTCTCTGACTCTACCTCTGCCTCTGCCTCTGCCTCTTCCTATGCCTCTGCTTCTGCCTCTGCCTCTCCCTCTGCCACTCTACTTCTGCCTCTGCCTCTGCCTCTCTGCCTCTGCCTCTGCCTCTGCCTCTGCCTCTGCCACTGCTTCTGCCTCTCTGCCTCTGCCTCTGCCTCTGCCTCTCAGCCTCTGCCTCTGCCTCTGCCTCTGCCTCAGCTTCTCTGCCTCTGCCTCTTCCTCTGCCTCTGCCTCTCTGCCTATGCCTCTGCTTCTCTGCCTCTGCCTCTGCCTCTGCCTCTCTGCCTCTGCCTCTGCCTCTGCCTCTCTGCCTCTGCCTCTGCCACTGCCTCTCTGCCTCTGCCTCTGCCTCTCTTCCTCTGCCTCTTTCTCTGCCTCTTTCTCTGCCTCTGCCTCTCTGCCTCTGCCTCTGCCTCTGCCTCTGCCTCTGCCTGTGCCTCTCTGCCTCTGCCTCTCTGCCTTTGCCTCTGCCTCTCTGCCCCTTGGTTACAAAATTTTGCTGAAGATTGGACCTTGTTTTTATGCACTAATCCCTGCAAGTTTGATAATCATTATCCTTCTGATAAGTTGGTCACCTTTTTCAAAAATCATCCGGTATGTTTCCCTAAAGTTATTTCTTTGCAGCCTCTGGCAGGGGCTTGGAATGTGTTTTCTGATGGATCTTCCACAGGGAGAGCTGTGGTAGCCTCCCCTCCTGATTTTGATATTCAGCCTGTTGATACTAAATCTGCTCAGGTGGCTGAATTGATCGCTGTACAAATGGCATTAGAGAAATATGCTGATATTCCATTTAACCTTTTTACTGATAGTCAGTATATAAGCAAAATCCTTGCACCTTTGGAAACTGCAGCTTATATTGCCTCTGTATCTCGAGTCCAGACGCAGTTATTGGCTATTCAAACTTTGCTTTGGGCCCGGTCTGTTCCCATTTACGTAGGGCATTTACGGGCTCATACTGACCTCCCTGGTCCCTTGAGCGAGGGGAATGCATTGGCTGATCAGCTTACCCGCCAAATTTGTGCGGTTAGTCTAGAATCTTATGAAGCCGCAGAAAAAGCTCATAATCGTTTTCATCTCAACGCTGGTGGGGTCCTTTAAGATTTCATTTTAAGATATCTCGAGAGCAAGCCCACTGACATTGTTAAAAAATGTTCTCTGTGTACAGAACTCTTACTGTTCCCCATTCTGGGAGTTAATCCTCGTGGGCTTGCTCCTAATCATTTATGGCAAATGGATGTTACCCATGTTCCTTCTTTGGGCGTTTGCAATATGTTCACGTACCGTGGATACATATTCTCATCTTATTTGCCTCAGCTCATACAGGAGAAAAATTACGTGATGTTAAAAGTCACTGTCTCCAGGCCCTTTGCCTACATGGGAGTTCCAAAAAACTGTAAAAAACTGATAATGGGGCCAGCCTACACCAGCTCTGGCTTACTAAATTTTGTTCTGACTTTTTCATTTCCCATAAAACGGGAAATACCTTATAATCCTCAAGGACAAGCTATAGTGGAACGAGCGCATCGTACGCTCAAAGCCTATCTGCATAAAACAAGAAAGGGGGAATATGGTTCCACCCCCCAGAGACCATTTGTCTTTTATTTTATACATTTAAATTTTTTGACTGTTGATGCTCAATGTCATACCGCTGCTGACCGGCACTGGCAGCCAGATTCTTCCGGGATGCCTCATGTTAAATGGAAGATCTAGCAGATGGCACCTGGTATGGTCCAGATCCTGTTACTGGTGTGGGGAAGAGGGCTGTTTGTGTGTTCCCACAGGATGCTGACAATCCAATATGGGTACCTGAGCGTCTGGTGCGTGCTGTGGATTTTCCCGTCCAGAAGCCTGAAGACAGGACAGAGCCAAGAGATCAAGTAGATACTGGCTTGTCTACTGAAGAGTTGCTGGGATTCTGAGGAGCTGGCTGTGGTGGTCCGAGTGCTAAGGACCTATCTACCCATCCCATGATAATGCAGCCATTGCTGCGGCTGCCAGAGCAGCTAGAGCTGCTGGATTTTCCATTAGTCAGTCAGTTGCTTCTGCTTGCACAATGGATACCCTCTCAGGGCAGGTTGCAAATGCCTTGGCCATTCAAATTGAGCTAAATTACAAATGAATATTGCAGTTAATTTTGCTATTGGTTTTGTGGTTAAAGTCCACTGCTAGGTTACAGTAAAGCTTATTGCTGTTCTTCGTGGACCCTGGGAGTATACAATTTACTAATTGGCTCTTGAGATTATTCTAGTTTACTATACCAGGGTTCCTTTCACCAGTGCTGAGACCTTACTTAAAGGACTCCAATTTGGGCAGACTTATTAAGCAGCACCAGTCTCCTAAGGAATGCTTATATGCACTGGAGCATCATCTTCATGGTTTCATGGTGCCAGAGCCAAAGGCAAACTCAGGTCAATGTTGCCACGGGCAAGTCCTCTCTAAGCAATTGCCCCAGAGAATCTTTCAGCAACCAAATCTGGCTGAACTCGGTGATGGGTGACTAGTGAGCCAATGATGGGAAAGGTTTTTGGGGGCTGGCTACCCCAACCTAAGACAGGAAATGTGTTTTTTGACCTGGATGCTTTCCATGACGGGTAAGGGGTATTGCACTGACGTCCAATGCCACCCAAGACAGGCCCTAGTCATAATTTATATATAAAGGGGGACCTGTAGGGCCCGGGTCTGCCCTTGTTCCTGGGGCTCACCTTGAGGACAGTTTCTGGTCAGATGACTAAGCATCCTGTTTGTTCCTGTGCTTCCCTCTGCCCCGGCCTGGTGATTTGTTGTAGGGCATTGTTGACTCTATTGTTGTATGGTAATTTCCCACCTGCCTAGGTGGGAGTCCTTGTGCAGCAGTTAGATATGGTAATTTCCCACCTGCCTGGGTGGAATTCCTGTGCAGGAGTGGGGTATATAAGATTTTCCCCAAGGCTAAATAAACGGCATCGGCTGATCTCCTTTCGAATGACCCAGGTCTCTTTGTGTGTTCTTTCAATCTCCAGGCCCTTGTCCGACTCGTGTAAGGTACAGTGGCGCGCGAACTGTAGCCGAGGGGGTAAACAGAATCGGGTGTTACACCAGGGGAACCAGGGCAGGCATTCTCACCAACAGCACAGACCTCATCCATTGGGACCAACAATTTTGGCTCAAAAAAGCAGGAGCTGGAGAAGAACAATTAAGAACAACCAAACCTCCCCGACCGACCCGTTAAAGGAGACAAACATAAAGGGAGGTTAGACACAAGCCAGGCTGACAATAGAGAAATCATTTCCCGCCTGCATGATTAATCTGGAGGGAGGTTTCAGAGATGTCCGATGTGTTCCATCAGGCTGTAGCATTGAAGGCCAAGCCCCTTTGAAGGGCTAAAGGCCTAATATCTGTACATGCATGAGGGCCGCAGAGAAACATGCATGTGAACATAGGTGAAACCCCTGCCATATTTGGGTTTCTATAGGAATAATTCAAAGGCCCCCCCCTCAAGGAGTTTTTAATGGTAGGTCGGTGACCAAACCACCATAAATATTTACCTCCACCTCCCAATTTTCCATGGTTCCTTAGGAGCACAATTCCCCAAGGCAATGGTAAGTAATAATCTGAAGGACTGTGGCGTCTTCCAACTAAGGGAGCTGGTCTCGGAGGGGTAGAAAGTCCAGAAACATTTCTTTTAATATTTATTGGGTAAAAGATCTCTCTTAATCCAAAACAGGGATGTCCAGAAGAATTAGAAGAAAAGTCTCCCAGAGAATGATTACTAAGGACCACACATGGTCCAGAAAGGGAGGACACTAGGCATCGCTGAATATGCTAATCCTCCGGAAGCAGAGGGCATGGGATATATCAAACGTTAAATTACCCAGTGAGGATCTTTCTAATGCTGTATTCACTGCAGGAACTCCAAGGTATAATTGGTGGAGTAAAAGGATGGAAAAATAGAGCTTATTTTCCTTACCGGCATCAGTATGGGTGGATTCCTCATCAGTGCCCATCTCAGGCCTCCCTTGATGTTCTTCACTTAAACCCAGTAGAGCTCGACTCCACTGGCCGAACATTCCGCTCCAACACCCAGATGGTTTTTTTGGTTCCTGGAGGGAAGACACAAATGGCTCCCCTCACCCTCACCAGCATGGGTGTGGGTGATTGCCATTGTCCCGTGATACTATCCTTCCATATAATCCAGCCAGAGATTGGGAGGATTTCTGCCAATGTCTTTCCATTGCTGATAGACCTTGTTTATCTACTGTTGAAAAATTTTACATGTATAAAATTGTAGATAATTGGGTATTTGGGGAGGTGATATACTCTCCCTTCTTTATTTTACAAAAAAAAAAAACTGTTTAAGAGTAGTGTGCGTGCGCTCCACTATGGCCTGTCCTCTGGGATTATGTGGAATTCCAAAGGTATGTGTAATTTGTTGTTCTTGGCAAAATTTTGCAAACCGTTGGCTGCTATAAGCCAGTCCATTGTCTGTTTTGAGAAAGTCTGGGATGCCCATATAGGCAAAAGCCTGTAGGCAATGGGCAACAACGTCCTTAATCTTTTCCCCTGAATGTAGGGAAGCATAAATTACCTTGGAATAAATGTCTATAGAGACATGTAAAAATTTAAGTCTGCCAGCTTGGATCAAATGGGTAACATCCATCTGCCAAAGGTGGTTAGGACGGAGGCCTCGAGGATTAACACCCACGTTGGGGGCATTATGACATGGAGCACAAGCTGGACATTGGGACGTGATTTGAGTAGCTGTGGCTAGCGAACAGCCAGAGTGAAACTTTAGAAAAGAGGCATTTAAATGATACTTTTCATGAAGATGACGGGCTCATTGTTCCTCAGAAAGGAACAACACCATTGGGCGGGTGAGGGAATCAGCGAGCTTATTTCCCTCTGCCAAGGGCCCTGGCAGATCAGTATGGGCTCGAATTTGGCCAACAAAGGCAGAAAACTCTCTTTGGAATATAAGACTTTACAGCTGAACCAAAAGGTGAAAAACCTGAGAGGTAGGTAATATGTATGGCGAGGTTTTCAATGGCCCGACAATCCTTGCCACATATATACTATCAGTATACAAGTTGAAGGGTTGATCCTTGAAAAGAGAAAAGGCCATAAGGCAGGCCGTGAGTTCTGCAGCTTGGGCAGAAATTGGACCTAGGGGCTGCTTTTCTTTAATTGAATCAGAAACTACCACTGCATAGCCCTTGGAAGAACTGTCGGTGAACACTGAGCGCACTCCCTTAAGGGAAGAGGTTTTAATAATTTTTGGAAAAATAACAGGATGATTCAAACGGGAATCAGGATAATGGTCATCAAAAATGGCTCTAGTGGTGGCAATG
Source organism: Arvicola amphibius (assembly GCF_903992535.2). Taxonomy (NCBI): domain Eukaryota; kingdom Metazoa; phylum Chordata; class Mammalia; order Rodentia; family Cricetidae; genus Arvicola; species Arvicola amphibius. The sequence goes on along the minus strand of NC_052050.1, from coordinate 104,567,900 downwards.
AACAAGGTCCATCCATCTTGAACCCTCTGTAGCCTTGTTATTTCCTCTTTTTGATAAGGGATTAGAAATTTATTTGGGATTCTGCCAAAAACTTGTAAACTAGGGGGCTGGAGAGATGGCTCAGAGGTTAAGAGCATTACCTGCTCTTCCAAAGGTCCTGAGTTCAATTCCCAGCAACCACATGGTGGCTCACAACCATCTGTAATGAGGTCTGCTGCCCTCTTCTGGCCTGCAGCCATACACACAGACAGAATGTCATATACATAATAAATAAATAATTAAAAAAAAAACTTGTAAACTAAAATCATATGCCTTCCATAGGAGCTGCAACACCATTTCATAATACGGAGTCACCACCTTCTTAGGGGAAGCGGGTAAATGTAGCCAATAAATGGGTCCCCCTTGCCCAAAACACCAGTAGGAGAAAACTGTGAAGAAAAGACCATGAAATAAAAAGGGCGGGCATAATTGAGGTGGTGGAGATGTGCTCACTCAAGAGCATTAAGCAAGGCATATAGGGCTTTTTTTTGCCGCTGTAGTCATGATCCTGGGGGAGGCAGGGGAAGGGTCCCCAGGCAGCATGCCATAAAGGGGCTTAAGAGCTCCCGTAGGAATGGAAAGGGAGGAACGGATCCACTGAACATCTCCCAATAATCTCTGCCAGTCATGGAGGGTCCTCAAATGGGAGCAATCCAACTGCAGTCTCTTAGGCTGAAGCCCGATGGATTGGATTTGAAAGCCCAGATAGGAATAGGGGAGCTGCATCTGCACCTTCTCTGGAGCCAAAATGAACCCATGTCCCTCCAGAAGGGTCTATAACTCTGCAAACATTAATCCTCTTTTGTTGGTGCTGCCGGAAGTATATCATCCATATAAAGGACACTATGGAAGGAGGAAAACTTAAGCCGAAGTGGATCCAAACAAGCCGCAACATACATTTGACAAATCGAAGGACTGGCAGCACAGTCCTAGATTGTTAGGGTCAGGAATTTTTATAACGGGGCAATCACTGGGCAGCACTTAACGCCTCTGCTGGGAGCCTCCTCTTAGCAGAGCCTCCTCTGAGCCCAACCAAGTGGGAGGGGCCAGAGAGGTCCTGAATGGATCAGAAAGAGGATAGGGAGGGGGCTTGTCCTGCTCCCCAGAGGTCCCTTTTGTCTTTTCTTTTAAACAGGCCCTGCATAATTCCCGCTGCAGTGCTGAGATTTCTCCCTCCAAAACTTCTTATTCTGAACCTGTTGATTCCCCCAAGCTCTCTTCAAAATCAGACAAAGAAGGGTAGAGGCATGTTTGCGCTGAAGAATTTTGCTTGGGACAAGCCCCTAAGCTCGGAGAGGAAATTCCTTTCGGGGATTCATTTCCCTCCCCCTTGTCTGGAGATTTTTGCTTCCTTTTAATCTTTCTCTCCTCTGCCTTACATGCCCCCCCCCCCCCCGCCCCTTAGCAGGCTGAGAGAGCGGTTCGGCCTCCGTGTCTGAGGCAATATCAGAACAAAGGGAAGCCCTAGTCTCACTATCTTGGATCTCAGGTAACACCTCTTTTGTTGCTTCCAAAGTCTGCTTAACCCGGACTTTCTCTGTAAGCAAAGCATCCCTGATCAGTCTCCAAAGGGAGAACGTGGCTATTGGCAGGGCCTCAGGCCCCTCCTTTCTCAACGTTTTTTGAAGATCCCTGTGGACCTGTTCCCATTCACAAATGTTGAGGGCTCCACTGGTGACAAACCAGGGACTCCATGTCTCTATAGTTTTAAGAAAATCTTCTGAAGTCTTAGTTTTTTATAGCTGTTCCCTGCTCTTTCAATAATCTCTTTAACTGAAACTTTAACTTTGATTTACCCAGGACATTTCCCATTTCATATATATACATATATATATGTGTATATATATATATATATATATATATACATATATATATCCCCAATATGTCCCTGCTGGCCTACGAGATGACCCGGTCCACTGTACCTCACTTTCTGATCTCAGTGGAACCTCCAGATGCTGCGCCAGCACGGGCTGGAACCAAGAATCTCGGCGGAGGGTGTCCAGATTGAATGAATGCACAGAGCAAGAGGTTGAGGTGGAACAGCTTCTTTATTGTCCTGCTGGGGCTGGCTTTTATACCATGGCACCAAATGAGGAGGGGGCTGCGAAGGGACTGTAACCTGACCCTGGCAGGGATCAAGGAACGGTGACCATGCACTCATAACTCGGGGCTGCAGTTCCCACAGAATAATGTCTCCTCTAGGAAGGGCTTAGTCTTCTGGAATATGTAGGATGTATGGCAAAGATCAATATTGGACCAATAAATGTCGATAGAAGACAGACAAGGCAATCTGATACCACTGGGAAACTCCTTGGGGGTCTTCTTGCAGGCCCCCATGTCAAACGTGGTCCAGTCATTCCCAGTCACTATGGAAGACCATATATCAACCAGAAAAATTAAAAAAAATCCAGTGGCTACTGTAAAAAACCCATACTGTTTCTGGATGACAGAATAGACATGGAGGATGAGTCAAAAAACTCAGTAGGAAATAGGAAGGCTTGTATTTAGGCAGACTTCTATAAATGATCAAAGACCAAAGCTAAGAGTGCATATAAATACATTGTTATTGAGGGATTACTGGACACAGGTGTGGACGTGACTACCATTACTCCAGAATCTTGACATCCAAATTGGCCTCTTCAAGGGGCAGATTTCAATTCCTAGGTTTTGGAACCCTATCTCAAACAAAGCATGAGATGGGTTGGCTGCATAGGGACAGAAGGACAGAAAGGGTGAGGCCATATGTAGCTAATATTGCAGTGAATTTATGGGGTCATGACCTGTTGCAGCAATAGAATACCCAGGTTATCATTCCTGCAGTTCCCAAAACTCGTGTTTCTGGGAAGGGTATTATAAGATATTATAATCAAAGATCACCAGCCATTCAGTCTGTACAAGAACACAAAGCAACTAGCAAACCTTCAGAGGTACTAACGGCCTTTAAAATGGTTAACTGAGTAAAATCAATATGGGTTAAACAATGGCCTTTAACAGAAGACAAACTGCAGGTTTAGACCAGCTGGTACAGGAACTGCTAGATGCTCAGCATACTGAAGAATCAACGAGCCCTTGGAATTCTCCTGTATTTGTTGTTAAGAAAGAATCTGGTAAATGGGAATGGTGACAGATCTAAGAGCTGTCAACAAGATAATTCAACCTATGGGCCTTCTACAATCTGGAATTCCTCTGCCTTCTCTATTACCAAAAGGATGGCCTCTCATAGTTATTGATTAAAAGAATGTTTCTTCACTATACCTTTTCAATAAAAGGACGACGAAAAATTTGCCTTCACAGTGCTTACTTATAATAATTCTCAGCTACTAGGAGATACCAGTGGACTGTCCTCCAACAGGGAATGCTCAAAGGTCCCACCCTTGTGCAATACTTTGTAAGTCAGCCATTGGAAATAATACATAAGCAATTTCCTGAATCTATAATTTACCATTACATTGGATGACTTTTTGCTATCTGATTCAAATGCAGATACATTAGAAAGAATTTTTGAGAAGTGTGAGGGACCGGAAAGGACCCTTGGGTTCAAGCAGGCTGATTCATCCCCCGCGCCTTTCCGCTTGGGATAGCCTGCATGAGTTAACAGCACGTACTTATCCTAAGCAACTCTTACAGTCAACCACGCAATTGACGGATCCTCCCTCTGATGGTATTTACAGCCTACTTCCCCTTTGGCCTAGGGCTCAGTAGTTTTCCACCCCCTCTAGCATTACCTTTCCCTACCAGATATACCCTATAAAAAATGAGACCCTGCTTGCAATAAACGGAACCTTGACGCATCTCAGACTGACTCTGTCCTTCTTTACGCGCTTGGTTCCCTTTCCCCCATTATTCCTAGGTGATGCCTCCTCGAGACCCATAAATAACCTGGCCTGCTGGACGGGTCAGAGAAGTAAAGAAAGTTTTTCCTAAATGGGGATTACAAATTGCTCCTGAAAAAATATGAGAGGAGATTCAGTCAACTACTTAGGATACAAAATAGGTTTACAAAAAATTAGAACACAGCCGGGCGGTGGTGGCGCACGCCTTTAATCCAAGCACTCGGGAGGCAGAGGCAGGCGGATCTCTGTGAGTTCGAGACCAGCCTGGTCTACAAGAGCTAGCTCCAGGACAGGCTCCAAAGCCACAGAGAAACCCTGTCTCGAAAAACCAAAAAAAAAAAAAAATTAGAACACAAAAGGCACAAATTAGGAGAGACTGGTTGCAGACCCTGAATGACTTTCAAAGATTGTTAGGAGACATTTCCAGTCTACAACTGGGTGTTGGGGTAACACCTGATCTAATAGTTCATTTAAACAAACCTTAAATGGTGACAAAGACTTAAGTAGTCACAAGGAATTAACAGCTGAAGCTGAGAAAGAATTGACTGTGGCTAAAGAGAAATTACAGGAGACACATGTGGATCAGTGAATCCAAATCTTAATTGCATTCTAGTCATATTGCCTTCCAGAATTTCCCTTACAGAATTTTAATGCATAGGGAAGATATTATCTTAGAATGGATCTTTTTACCACATTAACCAAGTAAAAAATTAAAAACATGTGGAAAAGATCTCTGAATTAAGTTTAAAAGGAAAACTGAAACTTCGTCAACCAGCAGGAATAGACCCAGCAGAGATTATAGTGCCTTTTTTACTACTGATGAAATTTTTTTTAATTATGGGAAGACAATGAACCATGGCAAAGAGCTTGTGCTATTTTTTAAGAGAGATTAATAGCAGTTATCCCAAAAGTGATAGAATTAACCTTATAAAGAGAACTACTTGAATTCTTCCCTGAATTGTATGTGACATACCAATAACTGGAGCCTGTACATATTTTATTGATGCAAATAAATCAGGAGAGGCAGGTTACAAATCCAAAGATTTAAGTAAGGTGGAACAAAGCCCTTCTAATTCTGTCCAAAAGGCAGAATTATATGATATTTTCATGGTACTAAGAGATTTTGAAGAACTTCTCGATAGTTACTGATTCGTAATATGCAGAAAGAGTTGTCTTGCAATTGAAACCACCAAATTTATACCAGATGATACAGCGTTGACTTCATTGTTCATCCAGGCCCAAAGCGTAATCAGAGATAGGATTTGTTCCAGACACATAACACATACCAGTCGCATGTGAGCCACCAGGTCCTCTAGCTCAGGGCACCCAGAAATCGACCAATTATTGACTGGAAGTGTGATGAAGGCCTTAGAATTTCATATGGAACATGTCAATGGCAAAGATTTACAGAAAGAGTTTTCTATTACATGGCAACAATCTAAGGAGATTATAAAGAGATATCTTACCAGCTCTTTCTATAACCAAATACTGTTACCTTCAGGTAGTAACCCAAAGGGCACTCAAAGAAATGAAATCTGGTAGATGGATGCACTGTACTTTACGGAATTTGGAAAATCAAAATATGTACACCACACCATTGACACTTATTCAGGCTTTCAGTGGGCAACTGCTTTAAGCTCAGAAAAGGCTGATTCAGATCACACATCTTTAGAAGTTATGGCCATCATGGGCATACGTGCACAAATAAAGATGGATAATGGTCCAGCACATGTCTCTAGGTTATAGTAATGAAGAGCAGTGGCGGGCTGTGTCCCGCCGCCCAACTGGCTTATACCCGGGCTGGCGGGCTGCTTCTTGTCCTGGCAACCCAGCTAGCTTATGCCCGAAATAATCACACGGAGATCTGTATTAATTGCTGCCTGGCCCATTGTCTCCAGCCTCTTATTGGCTAACTCTCACACATTAGTTTAACCCATCTCCATTAATGTGTATCGCCACTTCACTGTGGCTACCTGCATGAGTCTAACCAGCGTCCATCTCGGAGAGGAGAGCCATGGTGTCTGCCACACTGCCTCCTTCCTCCCAGAATTCTGTTCTGTATTTTCTCCACCCATCTAAGGGCTGCCATATCAAAAGCCAAGGCAGTTTTCTTTATTCAACCAATGAAAGCAACACATAGAAAGAAGACCTTCCTACACCACTAGGTGTAGTTGCTCTCATACCAGCTGTTCCAAAGTCTGCAATTTATCTTCAGCAAGAAGCCACTGCTTCATCCATATTGGCTTCTCAGTTAACCTTTTTTTTAAAGTTAACTGTACCAAACCATTTATTTATTTATTTATTTATTTATTTATTTATGGTATTTTGAGACAGGGTTTCTCAGTAGCTTTGGTACCTGTCCTGGAACTAGCTCTTGTAGATCAGGTTGGCCTCGAACTCACAGACATCCGCCTGCCTCTGCGTCCCGAATGCTGGGATTAAAGGCGTAAGCCACCACCGCCTGGCTCAGTTAACCATTTTAAAGGTAGGGCTGTTGGTACTGCTAAAGGTTTGCTGGTGGGTTTTATGTGCCAAATCAGCTGTTTCCTTCTACAGAGTGCTGAATCTTCCTTTAAATAAATTACTATCAGTCTGTGCCATTTCCCAAAGTAGCTCAGTTGACTGAGTTTTGTTAGTTAAATTGGTCGTATCCTTCAGATTTCTAACCTCTTTCCTGAGAAGTGTGGTTTCAGTCTGAAAAGACTGTACCATTTCTAAAAATGCCGCATTCTTAGCCCTATTGTCAAACCACATTTTTACAAAATAAATATTGAGTACAAGACTAAACCCCAGAAACAAAAATAGTGATGTAGAAGGGACATCATATAAGTCTTGTAAATACTTGCAATGGTGTAAGTAAAGAGGCTATTGAAACTTTGGACAGTTAGATTGTCTGACATATTGTCCTTTGAAATTAGCAACTTATGATCTATAATTAGGATATTAAATCTTACCCGTGGTTCAATTAGCTGGATTAGGTGCAATAACTGTAACCTGCCAGTAGGTGTCGCGGTCCACCTATAAAACTAACCCAGCAGGGCTTAGCGGGTGCATGTGAATTCACCTATGGCAGGTCTGAAATCTGCGTGTCTGCGGATATCTCTAGAGCAACAGAATAGGCAAGTGCAAACAAAATGTTAGAAAGAAGCAGAACAGCTAGCTCAGACCAGGGAAGCCGTGTGTCAACAGAATGTCTGCGGTGCACCCTGGCGAGAGGAAACAGTAAGACGCTTGGTGACTTGAAGCCAATCTGAGGTGTGTAAAGAGAAAATATAAAGAACTGAGGCTGGTCTGTAGCAAGAAAGGTCGCTGTTCGAGATTCTATATTGAACTGCTGGCTCCACGCACAGCCCACGGCCTGCTGAGGGAGGGCTCGCGCCAAGCTGGGTGTACTCCAAGCTGGCAGTGGGGCAGCAGAGCCAGAGGACTCTAAAACCAAAAGTTGTCGTAAAACAATCCCACACCAGTTCAGAATTAGGATAAAAAAAAAAAAAAGGGTTATTTATTTAAGGGGAAAACTTACAGATCACTGTCCTAGGTGGGTGCTGGGAACTGAACCCAGGTCTTCTGGAAGAACATTCAGTGCTCTTAACCACTGAGCCATCACTTCAGCCCCTGACTTTTTTCCTTTTTTTTTTTTTTGATTTTGTTTGTTTTTTCAAGACAGGATTTCCCTGTGTAACAGTCCTAACTGTCCTGGAACTAGCTCTTGTAGACCAGGCTGGTCTTGAACTCACAGATATCCACCTGCCTCTGCCTCCTGAGTGCTGGGAATAATGGCATGTGCCACCACTGCCCGGCCTCAGCCCATGACTTTTATTAAATTGTATTCTAGAGTACCAACACCCTAGGTCATTTCACAAAGAACATCTGTAGAAAAGAAGACCCTTTTGATTCAGACCAGGCTGGCCTTGGACTCAGAGATCCACCTGCATCTGCCTCCTGAGTGCTGGGATTAAAGGTGTGCACCACCACCTCCTGGAACTCTGCAGCTCTTAATTCCAGTGGTTCTCAACCTTCCTAATGCTGTGATCCTTTTATACAGTTCCTCATATTGTGGTGACCACCAAGCATAAAACTATTTTGTTGCTACTTCATAACTGTAATTTTGCTGTGGTTTTATGAATCACAATGTGAACATTTGAGATGCAGGATGTATATGGTATATGTGAGCCCTGTGAAAGGGTCAAGACCCACAGGCTCAGAGCTGCTGCCTTAATTGCATTTTATTTCCCATCACTGAGAATACAGTAGGAAGCACCCACAGTGTGGAAGATGATGGAGTCCCTTGTTGCTGGCCATGCAGCCCCCAAAGTAGAGGGGTGCCCAGAGTTTCCTCTCCAATAACGAAAAGTCAGCCAACAGGGCCCAGAGAGCAGTGAAGAGCTCTGGCTGCTCTTCCGGGGAACTGGACTTAGTTCTCGGCACCCGCAGCAGGAGGCTCCACTTTTTGACTTCTCCAGGCACTGCACTCATGTGCACATACCACACAGGTGCCATTAAAAAGAAAAATAAGGCCGGGTGGCGGTGGCGCATGCCTTTAATCCCAGCACTCGGAAGGCAGAGACAGGCGGATCTCTGTGAGTTCAAGGTCAGCCTGGTGTACAGAGTGAGTTCCAGGACAGCTAGGACTACACGCAGAAACTATCTCGAAAAACCAAAAAAATAATAAAAATAAATCTTAGCTGGGCTGTGGTGATGCATGCTTTTAATCCCAGCATTCGGGAGGCAGAGGCAGGTGGATCTCTGTGAGTTCAGGCCAGCCTAGTCTTTAAGAGCTAATTCCAGGACATGCTCCAAAGCTAGAGAGAAACCCTGTCTGAACCGCCCCCCCCCCCAAAAAAAAAAGAAAAGAAAAAATATAAATAAATAAATCTTAAATCTACTAATTAGGTCTTTTCCGCACATCAATAAATAGGAAATGTTTGTAATCAGGAGTGGTTAGCTTGGCTCTATGTCAGGTGTTCTGGTGGCTTAGTTCAAATCATAGAGAACCCAGACTCTTGGAGCTTAGGTGAGAGGATCTAACAAGTACATTCTTCCAAAAAAGAACACTAAGGTCTGGAGTTGGTTGGTTTAATCTCACGTTCTGTTGGCTGACCCTGAATGTAAGTGGCCAAGGAGTTAGGGAGATGGCTCAGTGGTTAAAGGGCTCCCCACCAAACCTGAGTTCCAGCCCCCAGGAGAGAAGCACCTCCTGCAGGCTGTTATCTGACCCCATAACATGTGCTATGCAGGTGCAAGTGTGCTCACATGCAATTAAATAAATGTATAGCAATCAAAAAAATAAGGCATAGGAGAACCTTTTCTTTTTTTTTTTTTTGTTTTTTTCTTTTTTTTTTTTTTTTTTTTTTTTTTTTTCGAGACAGGGTTTCTCTATAGCTTTGGAGCCTGTCCTGGAACTAGCTCTTGTAGACCAGGCTGGTCTCGAACTCACAGAGATCCGCCTGCCTCTGCCTCCCGAGGTGCTGGGATTAAAGGCGTGCGCCACCGCCCGCCAGCTAGGAGAACCTTTTCTTGAGTAGCAGTTACAGGCATGGCCTTGTCCTGTGGTGGAAGACTGCAGGGACCAAGGCTAGTCCTTGGTCTCATCAACATTTACCTACTGATTATTTTTAGCCAAGTTCTCATGCAGCTCAGGCTGTCCTCAAACTTGCTATATAACTTAGGATGACTTTGAATTCGATTCTCTTTCTTCTCCAGAGTTCTGAGATAAAAGGCCTGTGTCACCACGTTTTTCTTTCTTTTTCGTTTGTTTTTGAGACAGTTCTGGGTAGCCTGGAACTTGCTATGTAGACCAGGCTGGCCTCAAGAGTCACAGAGATCCTTCTACCTCTGCCTTCTGAGTGCTAGGATTTAAGGAGTGTACCATCACGCTCAGCCCAGAACTGGTAGATCCGAGAGGTGTACTGTACCTTGATTCAGCTCTCTGAGCATGGAACACAAGCACAGGGAGGATTGTGGTCCTGCATCTCCATGCTGGTTGTGGCTGTAGCATGCACAAAGGGTTCTGTGGCAAACACTGTGGTCTCCAGTGGTGGCGTACGCGTTTCATCCTGGTACCAGGGACTCTGAGGCAGGAGGATTGACCAGAGTTCCAAATCAGCCTGGATTACAGATGAGACCCTCTATCGTGAACAAAACAGGTTGGAGAGAGGGCTCTGGCTAGAGTGCATACTGCTCCTGCGGAGGTTGAGCTCCCAGCGCTCACAACCATCTGTAGTTCTGGGGGGTCTGACGCCTTCTCAGAGTCCCCGGCTAGCACGGTTATGTAGTGAGACCCGGTTTCAAGACAAAAGAAAGGAGTTGTCGTCAAAGGCTTCACGAGCGCCAGGAGAAGCAGTGACCACCATTGGCAGGGTCCACCGTGGATGGTTACGAGCCGAGTTGACAGACGAGGTAAGCAGGGCTCAAGGAGTGCAAGTGCACCGTCCCTGCGCACCAGCCTCCACCCTCACTCAGCCCGAACCTTCTGATCACCCAGCCCCAAACACCACCGCGCAAGCGCACCAGCGGGCAGCGGTTGGGGCGTGTCCTAGCTCGCGAACCCTAGTCCTTAAGGCGGTTGAAGTCCCGCCCATTCGCGCAGGCGCTTGGCGAGTTGCGCCCTCCCGCTCAGCTTCTAGAGCCCGGGCGCAGTTGGCCGCTTTCCGGGAGGAGCGCGCGCGACTGCGCCGGCGTCGGGCTCGCGCACGCGCACCTGTGTCGGCGTCGGGCTCGCGCACGCGCACCGCAGCGGCGGCGGCGGTTCCTGTCTAGGGGGCTGAGAGTGGCGGTGGGCTTTCAGGCGAGCGGCGACGCGGAGGAGCGAGGCGGCGGCAGCGACCCAGCGCTCGGAGCCAGCGGCTCGGCTCTGCTCCCGGAGGCCGGTTCGGAGCTCGCTCGGCTCGCGGGGCGGCGGCGGCGGCAGCTGCTCCAGGTTACGGCCTAGGCCTAGGCGAAGCCTCGGGCTCGAGTGCGCCGAGGCGCCGGCGGAGGGCGCGGTCCGGCGGCAGGATGAGCGTGGAGGCGTACGGCCCCAGCTCGCAGACGCTCACCTTCTTGGACACTGAGGAGGCCGAGTTGCTCGGCGCCGACACCCAGGGTTCCGAGTTCGAGTTCACGGACTTCACCCTCCCCAGCCAGACGCAGACGCCCCCCGGAGGCCCCGGCGGCGCGGGAGGCCCGAGTGGAGCGAGCGCAAGCGGCGCGGCCGGCCAGCTAGACGCACAAGTGAGCGGAGCGGCGCATGGCGGCGCCGGAAGCCGGGCGGGCGGGCGGGCGGGCGGGCGCGGGAGCTGCGGCGCCAGATCTCAGTTAACCAGCCCTGGGCCCCTGTGAGCCTGCCCCAGGCACAGTTAGCAGGCTCCGGGTGCCCGCTTCACACTCTGGCTTCTGAAAGCCCCTGTTAACTGGCCATGGATACCCACTTTGCATTCCTGTTTAACTGCCTCAGGTAACCGCCACCTGTCTTGAGTCCGTGTAACCTGCCGTAGATAAAACTCTGCTACCTTACCCTGGTTGTAGTTTACTTGCCTCTTCCCTAAATCTCTGTTTCCACCCTCAGCTACCTGTCCTAACTACCTATCCCATGTCCCATGTACCTGCCACAGTCACTGCCACCTTTCTTCGGTCCCTGCCACCTGCTCTAGCTCCTTGCAGCTCTGGCCCAGCTCCCTGCCATCTCCTCTGATTCCCTACCTCTTGAACCACTTACTTGCCACCTGCACCTAAGTCTCTGCTACTTGCCCTGTTTCCTCTACCTGTCCAGGCTGTCCAGTGACCTGCCTAAATGTCCTTCTGTAACACAGGATCTGCTCCGGCTCAAGCCTCATGCCAGAGGCTTGAGCCTTTTGGGTGTGTCTGTGGTAACCTACCTTAGTCTCTCTCAGGCCTAAGATGACCTGTCCACAGTTGCTATCTTCTGGGCCCAAAGTGTCCTCCTGGGTCACCTCTTCAGCCAGTCCAACCACCTCATCCCACCCACTAACCATTTCAATCCACCATCCCTCCAACCAGGCCATTCGGATTCAAGTTAGGGGGTCCCTGGAGCAAGGAAGAGCCAGGGTTTTGGCGCCTGTGGTGGAAGCAGCACACTCGTGGCTGGTTGGGGTGGCTGGAGAGGCCGGTGCCTGTTTGTTTTTCCTCCTGGGTTTGCCTGTTGCTGAAACCAGTGTTATGTAACTCCTAGGCTCTGCCTGAAAAAGTTGGGTTTGAGTTTTACTCCTCAGAGGCATTGACAGTGGGTATCACATGGGTGCCTCTGGGAGGGACTCTGTTTTGAATGACAGGTGGCATAGATATTTCAGCTTGGACTAGGAACTGGCCAGCACCTCAGATTGCTCGCACTGTACAGCTTGTTTTCCTGTATTCTCAGAGAGGAGCTGCAGGCTGGAGCCACAGGTGTGTCCCTGTGCTTGGGGCTAGGGAGACACCATCAGTCCTCATCAGTGATCTCAGACCTTGTTGTTGGGGGAGGGCCTTTGAGCTGGCTGGTTGAGTCATGCCTGTGGGTAGACCACCCACTTGGGCTCGTTTTTTTTTTTTCAGTCCTAATAGAAGGAGAGGGTTGACTCAGCCCCTCAGCAATTGGGAACAGGTGTGTGTTGTTTCTAGCTGTTCACCTTCGGTGTAGGGAGCTGGGAGAGAGCTGGTTGCCTGGAGGAGTGAGATGGCCCTGAAGGCCAGGCCTCCTGTTAGTTCCCCCACCGGGTAGACCTTTCCTTTTGGCTTCATCCACCTGGAGAGGGGAGAGAACTATGGGGTCACCCACCATGCAGCAGGATGGGAAGACCAGGAGCAGAAGGGGGGGTTGCTTCTTCTCAAGGTCTTTTAGCTCTAGCTGAAGTGCATCAGCAGACTTGTGTGTGTGCTCACATGGATGTGCCGTGCTCCGCCAGTTGAAATTGGAGATTGAACCACGTTCCACCCACCTGTGGCCTCTTAACGTGAAATCGTTGTCCGGGAAGGGAGGGAGCACCTTCCATCCTGTCTTAGGAGGACATACATCTGTGGGACATCTGTGGGCGGAAAGTGAGCAGAATTACAAAGTGGAGAAAGTCCTCCCTTGCACAGCCAGTGGCCTCAGGCACCAGAAATACTGATTTTTTATTTTTATTTTTTTTTACTTGTCTTTGAAGGTGATTATCTATGGTAAGGGGCTCCTAGGAAGCTTCCCTGTGCAGTAGGTTGAGCTTTTCCTGTTGGCTCAGTGGTAGTTCTCCCCAACTTTATTGAAACAGAGTCATGGAGCCTGCACTCACCCTCAGAAAGCTAACAGCACAGTGAACATCTCATCCTGAGTCCCTGCAACCCCCAGCCTCTCTTTGGCCATGCTAGTCCTGTGGCCTCTGTGGATGAGAATGTCCCAGGCCCTTCCTGTTGCTGGAGAGATGGCATGTTTTGATTGTCCTGTGTCTGTCATCTTTGTGGCTCATTTCTTTGGAGTGCAGACAGAACCATAGCCCCATCCATGCTGGGCAGACACTAAATCAGTTGTTCACCGGCTCTGTGCCTGACGCTTCGCTTGCTGTCGTGACCTCAGTGCATTCATGTGCTGGTATGTATCGTGTCCTTTTCATGACTGAGTGGCTGCACTGCACACAGCTATCCCTGCTGACTTTCTGCTGTGGGTTAGCACCTGTGGGAGATGTTCTAGGGGAAGACGCTTGTCCTGGAGTCCCATGTCGTCACTGCTTAGGGGGCTGCTGGACTGCTATGCTGGCTCGGCAGGGATTTGATCCTGGAGTCTAGAGGTAGAGGACTGTTGGGTCAATGCCAGAAATCCCCATTTTCTGTGAAAGGCCCCAGTGTTTGTAAGAACCCTGCAGGTCCAGATGGAATGTGCTGGCACTGTCCTGCAGAGTCCCCAAGATAGGCCAGGCTTTTTTCCCAATTCTTGACTCTTCCAGGTCTCTTTCTTCTGTGAGCACTGAAAGGTGATTTCAGGTCTCAGCTGTGTGCTGGCTTGTGGGAGAGACCCCTGGGCTGCTCAGCTCCTGAGCACTGCTGTGGGCTTTCTTTCAGTGAAATCTGGTGGAAACAGGACCCACTAATGGCACAGTGAAGGGCTGCACTGTCCTTGCTCTGATGTGATGGGTCTTTGGGGACCTGCCACCACTGTTACATGCTTAGCACATAGGCCCTTCATCGTACGTGAAATTCTAGGAGACAGGTACTACTATGTTCCCGAACTGATGGCATGGGGAGTTTTAGTGGCTTTAGGTACCGCCTGAGACTCTGATGTGCTGCTGTGAATCCAGTACCTACCTCCTCCTGGTGAACCTGCAGGTGCAGGTGTGTTGCCCACACAGCACTTGGTGGTGATAGTATGCAGGGAGAAGTGGCCTAGAGGCTGCTGGCTCAGTGCCCTTAGCTGTCCTTGAAGTGGAATCTGTTCAGGGAGGGACACCAGTGTCTGCGGGCATTGCTGCTCAAACTCTGGAACTTTTGCACCTCATCCAGCCCTAGTCACAGAGCCATCTCGCTTGTCCTCTTCTCAGGGAACTTCTATCATGCCCGTCTTCACTGTCTGGTGGGTCCAGCCTCCTGCAGTGTCCCACTGTGGGGTGGAGACCTGCTCTGAGTGCACATGTGCAGGGCGCACGACTCGAAGATTGTTAAACTTAGCATCTTTACCTAGCTCTGTGTGCCAGGGGAGAGCAGACAGACAGCCTCTCCCTACCTGTAGTCTTTACAGAGTCCAGCAGCCCCTGTGGCTCTCTGTGCTGTAGTTCTCCTCTGGGCAGCACCTGTACTACAGTGGTACTACTACACATGTGTACATGTACTACACATGAGGCAGATGGGGCCCTGAGGCCCTCACTAAACTCCTGGCTGGAACTGGCACCCCCTCTGCACCTCAAGTGTTCCTTTGTGCCCCTTATAACCTCTTGGCAGCCTGTGGCCTGACTTCTGCCCTCAGCCCCATGGTGCCTTTCTTTCCTCCTGCATGCAGGACTGATGGAGGAAGGCCTGGCCTTGCTCATGGTGTTCACTCAGCACTGTGAGGACGGTGGCAGTGAGGATGACCTGAGTGCTTATGGAAGCCTTTAGGGGTGCTGGCTTCTAAGTTGGGTGAGAGCGTGGCCTGGAGGGGAAGGGACTGCGGGCACTGATGTGCCCTAGGCAGAAAGGCTTTGGGTAGGGCTAAGTAGAGGACTGGCAGAAGGTGGTCTAGGGTGAGTTAAGGGATGCCATGGCAGTGCTGTGGGCATGCCTCTGGCCATGTGTGAGCAGCCTCTGAATGACAACGGCACTGGAGCCCTCTCCTCGGCTGCTGAGTAACCCTGTCCCTCAGGTCTAGTGAGAGAAAAGGCCCCTAGAGCCTAGGTGTCGATGGTGGCCCACAGTGTTAGCAGCTTTGGTGGGGTGCTTTTTATGGCTTGGGCCAGTCTGCTCCAACTCTTATGGGAGCATGCCTGCAGCACTGCTGCTTCCTCGGGACTCTAGTGCTTGGCTGTGGGGTGTGGCTCGCCTGGATGCCATGCTGCTGCTTTTGTCACCTAGGATGGCTTCTGGCTTTGGTGGCTGACTCCTGACCATGTACTCTCAGGTTTGCTGTTTTCTGCTACCTGCATGGTTCCATCCTTGTGTGCCTGTGAGGTACCGGTGAGCTCATACCATACAGAATAGAGGTCAGAGGCCACAGGATGAAAAAAGGAGGACTTCTTGCTGAACTGGACCCAGTGAGGTTGCCTTTGTTGTAGGTCAGAAGTGACTACAATTCAGCTTGGGTCCAAACTAAAGTTAAAGTTCATAGCCGGGGCTGGAGTGATAGCTCAGAGGTTAAGAGCACTGGCTGCTCTTCCAGAGGTCCTGAGTTCAATTCCCAGCAACCACATGGTGGCTCACAACCATCTGTAATGAGATATAGCGCCCTCCTCTGGCGTGCGGGCATACATGGAGGCAGAATGTTGTATACATAATAAATAAATCTTAAAAAAAGAAAAAAGTTCATAGCCATACAGATCAGAAGCAGCCCCTTGATCAAGACACTAAGTCTTGTTCTCCTGAGGCTGGAAAGACCAGCTGAAGGGATGTGGCTGTTCTGTGTATTTGGGGGAGGGGTACCCCATTCAATGCAGCTTCCACTTATCTCCTGCTTAGGGCTTGGGAGAACAAGAGATGATTCACTTTACATCCCAGCATTTGTGTTTTGGATGGCAGACATGGATTTGGCTAAGACTCTTGGGGCCTCCTGGAGGACATGCTCTCTTCAGGGGTGGGGTTACTACAAGGAGCAGACCAAACAGTGTCCCTGGGGCCAGGTACAGATTCAAGGCTGCCCTGGTGGGTGCTGCACACCTCAAGGCATATAGACAGCTTAACTGAGGCTGAGGGTGGTGCATGCCAAACAAGGTCTTGGGGCGCCAGCCAGCAGACTTAAGTGGAGTGATGCCCATGAGTCCTGTGGTACACCTCTAATCTGAAGTCACAGCATCACACAATGGAAACTTTCTACAAGTTTCTTCTGGAAGCAGGGTTTCCTTTCTGCACTGCTCTGCCCCAGGGTCTGAGTTCT
This sequence comes from Arvicola amphibius, assembly GCF_903992535.2. NCBI lineage: Eukaryota > Metazoa > Chordata > Mammalia > Rodentia > Cricetidae > Arvicola > Arvicola amphibius. The sequence goes on along the minus strand of NC_052050.1, from coordinate 104,551,526 downwards.
GTGTGTCTTGTAGGAATCAGTCTCCAGGCAGGTGACCCTTGTAGGTTTAATTCACTTGACAGCTTCTGGGTGGGCCCAAGTGTTGTAGTAGAGCAGACTTTCTCCTTGAGTGGGGCCTAAGACACCCAGCCCTGGGCCCTTGAGTTGGCTGGGGAACCTATGGCATGACTTTTAGTCTGGTGAGGTGGCAGTGTGCCCTGGACTTCCTCATGGGGCAAGGGCTCTGGCCCTGCTCTGTGCCAGGTGCTGTCCCTTGCTCTTAGCTCATTCTGTTACCATCTGGGACCAGATGTCCCTCTGAGAGCGTGAGATGCTTGCCCTCAACAGTTACAGAATGTGTAGAGGTGGGTAGTCCATTGCCAGGCTGTGCGCCGAGCCTGGAATCTTTTCCAGCTTGGCCTTTGTGGGGTGATGGAGAATCTTCCTTGTGTTTATCTTTTATTGCCTCTCAGGGTGACCAGGGCTTCTCACCCTTAGCTTGCACAGGGACGTAAGCACAGTGCTCTTAGGACCTTGACGCCCTGGTGGTGTCTCACACCTGACTGGCTCTACATGCAGAAAAAATATTTCCCTTTCTCCTTTTAAAAATTATATTAGTTTCAAGACAGGACCTCACTGTGGCACCCTGGCTGGCATTGGCCTTGAAGAGATGTGCTTCTCTCTGCCTCCTATTCCACTACAGTTTCTTAATATGAACCTGTGACTGTCACGCAGCTCAGCTGTGGGTACTCACCCAGAAGTTTTAGGGCTCCATCCCAGCACCACTGGAACAAATAAGGACGGCTCTTCTCCAGAAGCCAGTAGACAGCTTCCCTAGAGGACTGGGTTTTTCCCTAGAGGACTGGGACATTCTAGGCTTTGTGGAATGAGAAACTGAATCAGAGCTGGAGAAATGGCTCTACAGTTGAGAGCACTTTCTGCTCTTGCACAGGACCTAGGTTCAATTCCCAGCACCGATGTGGTACACCTATCAGTACCTCCAAGATCTGATAACCCCACACAGATACACATGCAGGCAAAATACCAATGCTGAGTCAGGACCACTGAGACATCACCTTCCTTCCCAGCCCTGGGATACAGTCCAGCCTCTGTCCACAATGGGGACCATCTGACAAAATTCCAGGCCAGGCACCACATGGGGTGGGGAGTGGGGGGCTCACACACACATGGGAAAGGGGACAGAGTGACCAACAGTGCATGCATGGTCACTGGAATGGTGGCTCAAGGCCACCCTAGGATTCCATCTCAGCCCCATTTACATGGCTAGAGGACACCATGTGTGGCAGAGACAGGCAGAAATCTGAGCTCTTGTGCCCATGTGGGGGGGGGGTGGAAAATGGTATGGCCTGGGGAGAATTGATGGCTCCTAGGAGCAGCAGGTGTGAGGTGTGTGGGCCAGAGAATCGAGACGGAGCCTTGCTCCCTGTCGTCGGCACAGCCCTAGCAGTCACCACAGCCTCCTAGCCCCGCTTCGCCTCTTCTCAGGCCTGTGAGGACTTCTGTTAGAGCTCAGGTCCCAGGCAGGCTCTGAGCTCTTCTGTGTCAACCTGCATATGAGCTTCTGTCTAGCAAGGCTGGGTTTTGAGTAAGGTGAGGGTCCTAAGCTCAGGGAAGTGAGCCAGTCAGGTTCTGTCCCACTTACAGGCACTCCCTAGTATCTTTGTACACAGAAAGTTCATAATGGTCATAGCTCTGGAGAAGGAAGCATTTAGTGGCCATCATGGGACAGGCCTGTCACGGGGTGAGAAATAATGCCACTGATAACACTGATATGCTCGCTTAAAAGCAACCCCGATTCAGCCCAGCCTGGGACCTATGGTAATCCTCCTACCTCCATACCTGGCTTGCTCTATGGCTTGGGGTTTTGGTTTTGTTTTTGTTTTGTTGTGTTGTGTTTTGGTCACAGTTTTAAAGGGATTCTTTGCAATGGCATGGTGTCATCTAGAAATTGGAGCATTGGGGCCAGGGCTGGAGAGAAGCTGGTAGAGCTCCTAATGATACATGAGATCCTGGCTCTGTCCCAGTACTGAGGAAGACGAGTCCAGACTTACTTTGGGCCTTTCTTGTCTAAAATCGCTTCTAGACCACAGAGCACACTCCCCTTGTTGCCTTTGGAGTCAGTATAGACATGGGGTGACTGCGGCCTGACGAGTACACACGGACAAGTGACCCAGCCATATAGGTGCATCTTGGTAGTGTTGGGAATCACCGCGGGGGTCCTGGCCTCTCGTGGGCACCCTGTCTTTAGGATCTGAGAAGTGACTTGCAAATGCCTGCCTGCGGCTTGCAAGGCTCACATCTACAGTGTCAGCTGGGACTGGGGTTCCTGGGGTTATGGAGCCCTGCCTCAGGCTAGCCAAGGCGGCATGGTCTCTGGTGGGGTTTCAGTGCAGACATCCTGTGCTGTGACTCTGAGGCCTCCCTGGGCCTCACCATAAAACCACCTGGGCGTGGAAGTCTTGCTTCTGCCTTTGTGGTGCAACTATTCCTAGGGTGTGTGTGACGGGTTTGGAACGGTTGTCTTGTTCCTGTGCATCTCAGCTGTGCAGATAGTTTCTCTTGACTGCTTAACTGTGAGCTTTATGGCTGGGGGCCATCAGGCTGAGTGGCACCCTTTGGGGTTGTGTTCTACTGTAGGTTGGACCAGAGGGCATCTTGCAGAATGGGGCTGTGGATGACAGTGTGGCCAAGACCAGTCAGCTGCTGGCTGAGCTCAACTTTGAAGAAGACGAAGAAGACACGTACTACACCAAGGACCTCCCAGTCCACGCCTGCAGGTAGGCTAGGAGGTGGCTCCAGTCTCTATTGCTTGTCAGAACCCTGGGCTCAGTACCTGATACCCTGAGTTCACGTAGCTCTGTTGGGTTCCCCTGAACTGGCCCTACTCCTTGGTGGTTAGGAGCTAGAGAGGAGCCCCAACCCAGGGACCCTGAAGAGCCACTCTGAAAGGTGGGGTAGGGAGGCATGGACAGTTTGTGGGCTGGGATGTGTTCTGATCAACTGCGGTTCTCAGATCCATCAGAGTCATACCAGCGAGTGGAGGCTTAAAGAGTTGGGATGTCCCAGCTGCTATACACCCAACTCAGCTAGCCCTTAGTCGCCATCCTCCGCTCCCCCTAGGCCAGAGCTGGTGCCTTCACTGGAGCTTCTGCAGCCACCTGCTGCCCTCTGCAGGGCGAGTTTGGCCTCTCTCCTCCACAGACCTTCCTTTCTCATGGCTCTCCTGATTTACAAATGTTTTCCAGAGCCCCCAGGCAGGCTGAGCTGGGTGCCCTAGTCCTCCTTGCTGCCGCGGTAGACTAGTGAGCCAGCGAGAGCATGTTCTGGTCTGACAGTTCCTGCCCCAGCCGGCCCAGTGCACAACAGAGCTATGGAGAACCTGTGACTTAGGGCAGATAGGGTGCTGCATAGCACCACCAGCCTCTGAGCTAGGCCTGAGAGTTTGCTGGGTCCACGGTGCCTTCTGCTGAAGTCAGGTGCTCCCCTGACCACAGCCTTGTTTCTAACCTGCAATCTGAGGGGAGGGGCCGGGACCGCTTTCGCATCTGGCATCTGTGTTGCCCTCATCTTGCTGTGTTGGTGGCTGTGACTTTGTTACTTGACTTGCTGGGACTGGGTTTGTGTTTAATGGAAACCAGAAGCTCTGTAAGAAGAAGGACTTATCCCAGAGGCTGCGGGCCAGCACTGACTGCTGGAGTTTGGACTTTTCCAGTTACTGCGGAATCCATGATCCTGCCTGCGTGGTTTACTGCAATACCAGCAAGAAGTGGTTCTGCAATGGCCGAGGAAATACTTCTGGCAGGTAGCTAACAGCCATGCATGTGTGTTTAATCAGTGGCGCTTGGGCTGCAGTGAGTTACGATGACGTTGGAGTGAAGCGTGGAATGTGATGGCGCTGGTGAACCTGGGCTCCCTCTGACTGGTATAATGTGAAACAGATGGTGGCATGTGAACGCCTCGGCATGTTTACCCTTGATTGATTCTCTGGCTGGCTCGTTATGCAAGGAGTTTGGCGTAATTTCGTTCTTAGTCTGTGCCTGTCTCACATGAGATGAGGCTAGTACAGCCTACTTGTCCTTGTTCCTGGGAGGTTACGGGCATCCAGTTGGCGCCCCTCACTTGATTGACTCTGGGGCAAATGGTTCCAGATCCTAAGTCGTTAGGAAGAACTAGAATTGTCACCATCTCTGGGTGTTCCTACTGAGCCCCACTCTATTCTGGCTTTCCATAATGATGACAGGGTCCTCCCACTCCTTGAGAGAAGCAGAGCTGAGTCTGGTGTGCCTGCGCCCCACTGCCAGCAGGGGTCTGTTTCTCAGAACATACATTAGAACGCCACAGAAGCTTGTAGGTGCCAGGTTTGCGGAAAGGTCAGGAGGCAGGGGCCAGCATCTTTAAATGGTCTTAAGTTCATCTTCTGAGACCAACGCATCCCATTCTCAGAAGGTTCTAGATACTTTTAAGTGTTGCTACGTTGGCGCCAGTTCCTCCTGTTCAGAAAAAGCAATAAAATAAAGCTCACAGTAAGCAAGAAAGGCCTGTCCTGGATTGGGGTGGGGGAAATTGGCCTAAGCAAGGCATCTAGTGGCCACTGTTTAGGAGTCAGGCCTACAAAGCCAAAAGTGGCTGAATGGCTGCCAAAGGACTCTGGTGAAAGTTGTAATGGGGTCTTGTAAGACTGGCGTCCCCTATAACAATCAGGAAAAGCTGGCAGAGGTCATGGGCCCTCTGGGACAAGCTGACCAGTCTGGCACAGGCCACCCTTGAGGTAGAACATGTCCTCGTATGTGGCAGCATGGAGGGAATGGGAACTGCAGTCTTCAGAGCAGCCCCTTACTGCATAGACCAGGAAGTGACCTGCAGGTAGGCATGGAAGAAAGGGGCCTCTTTTGGGGAGCTGTGCTGTGCCCGCCCAGCCGTTAGTGGTATTAGAGGATCATGAACTGAGCCAGCTAAAGAAAATGGGAATGGAAGAAATTGCAGGGATTGTGAGCCAATGAGCGGTTTCCTGTAGGCAGATGGGTTGGGGCAGGACAGTGGCTCCCGGGTGCACAGGCATGAGGTGTGACCACCGTGCTAGAGGACCATGAAAGGTAGTACCCAGAGCATTCCATGGGGGCCATAGATCTGCAAATGGTGAAAAGCCAGGCTTGGGGTGTTAACTGCCAGTGTTTTCCTGGTTCCAGCCACATTGTAAATCACCTGGTGAGGGCAAAATGCAAGGAGGTGACGCTGCACAAGGATGGACCCCTGGGCGAGACAGTGCTGGAATGCTACAATTGCGGCTGCCGCAACGTCTTCCTGCTGGGCTTCATCCCTGCAAAGGCTGACTCAGTAGTGGTGCTGCTGTGTAGGTGAGCTGCCTGTAGCAGCACAGGACTGAGCGGGGCAGGGACTGTTGGGATCCAAGGGGCTTTTATGTGTGTATTCTGGTCAAATTAGAAAGTGAAGTCTGATCTTATATGGTGGTGCAAGCTTTTAATTTCAGCACTTAGGAGGCAGAGGCGGGAGGACCTCTTTGAGTTCAAGGCCAGCCTGGTCTACATAGAGTGTCCAGGACCAGCTACATAGTGAGACCCTGTCTCCAAAAACTCGAAAAAAAGGAAGGAAACAAGTCTACTGTGAGCTGGGGCCAGAACTGAGATGTGCGGATGCTGCTGGCTTCTGGCTAGTTAGAGACCTCCTGGGCCAGGTCCCAACCAGTTCTCTTACCCCACACCTGCACAGGCAGCCCTGTGCCAGCCAGAGCAGCCTAAAGGACATCAACTGGGACAGCTCCCAGTGGCAGCCCCTGATCCAGGACCGATGCTTCCTGTCATGGCTGGTCAAGATTCCCTCAGAGCAGGAGCAGTTGCGGGCACGGCAGATCACTGCACAGCAGATCAACAAGCTGGAGGAGCTGTGGAAGGTGAGCCATCCAGAGATACTAGCCCAAGGCTGCAGAGACACAAAAGCACACAGCCAGCCTGACACTGGGGCCTTTGGGACATGGGGAGGAAAGACTTGGCCTGGGGAACCTGCAGGGGCTAGTGGGTATTTTTGCTGGCTGAAGGATACAGAGTGGATGGTCTGAATAGTTGGTTGAGGCTGTCATGAGATTTCCTGCTCCAGAGAGCATCTGTCCCAGAGGATGAGTCAGGGCTTGAGGTCAGGTATGGGACTCTGGCTCCTACTGGGACTAGCTAGATTGTTCAGATCTTGCTAGGGATGTCACTTGAGCATCTTTTTAATCAGGAATCACTAGTAGAGTGGGACAAAGATGTTGTAAGCCTTTCCAGCTTAGTCTCTTTGCACTTGGATGGTCAGGTTCTAGTTACCGTGATGTACCTAGATTCTGTTCTGTTTCCCACAGTGGGGTTTATTGAGCTCAGTGGGTCCTAGGGGAGGCATATGGGTGCAGGATGTAGAAAGATGGATGGACCTGACTCACTGGAGGATGTCCAGGACTCTAAGAGCCCTTGGTTGTGGGCCTAGTGTTGCTCTGGGCCCTGGGGGTGCTCTTTACAGGTTTCTTGGGGTCAGAATGCTGCCGACATGCCCACAACCATCAGTACAGTAGGTTTAGAGCGTAGACTCACAGCAAAGTGGCCACTCTCCACCCATGAGGGTTTGTGCTCAGAGGCCACACAAGCCCCAGTTCCTTCCGAGCTCTCGATTACTGGCTATGGGTTAAGCAGGGCGAGCACAGCTCTATTTTTGGCCACAGGAAAACCCTTCAGCCACCCTGGAGGACCTGGAGAAGCCCGGCGTGGATGAGGAGCCCCAGCACGTGCTCCTGCGGTATGAGGATGCTTACCAGTACCAGAACATCTTCGGGCCCCTGGTCAAGCTAGAAGCTGACTACGACAAGAAGCTGAAGGAGTCACAGGTGATGTGGTGCAGTGTGTAGGCTGGGTCTCTAACAGAGTGTCTCCTGAAGGTCAGGGACTCTTCTAGAGCTTGAACCTGGATGGAACCAGAAACGCAAACAGCATCAGACCAGAACTGTGGGCATTTTGAAAGAAGGCCAAAAGTGTTTCTTTTAAAGTCAGAGAGAACCCCTTGTGTCTGGTTCACAACTTTGTCTGCAGCTCCAAGAACATTTCTGGGAGGTGGGCCCCATGCCACCAGTCCCCCAGGCACCTTCTCCCCACAGATCCTGGCATGCGGGGTCTCCTGAGGTTCTCTGCAAAGTCTGCTGCTGGGTCCAGCTTGGGCAACGGGTATTTGGGGGGGGGGTCCTTGTTGCTTCTTTCCCAGATGTTGGAGTTCCTGGCTGTGGGTGCTGTGCACTGCACCCCAAAGGCTGTGCAGCACAGGCATGGCCTCTCTAGAGGCCCTGTCCTGTGGGGAGCCTGGCCCGTGAGTGGGTGGTAGGCTAACTTAGCCCCTGTTTCTCATATGTTCAGACTCAAGATAACATCACGGTCAGGTGGGACCTGGGCCTTAACAAGAAGAGAATCGCCTTCTTCACTTTGCCCAAGACTGACTCTGGTAATGAGGATTTAGTCATAATTTGGTTAAGAGGTGATTGTAAGTTTTAAAATATTTGTGACCATAAGTAGCCTAACATCCCTAGTCCCCTGTATCATGTTCTTTTGTGAACTCTGCATGGTGGAGGCCACGGCCCTCTGGAAAGTGCTAACTCTGCTGCTCCTTCCTGCAAGATATGCGGCTCATGCAGGGCGATGAGATCTGTCTGCGATACAAAGGGGACCTAGCACCCCTGTGGAAGGGGATTGGCCATGTCATCAAGGTCCCTGATAGTATCCTTTGCTACGTCAGCTGGGAGGATGGGTGCCATAACAGGACCCCTGGCTGTCCCCAAGGCCTTAACATGTGTGATTCCTTCCTGTCTTCCCTCTGTGTGGGACATGCACACAGTGGCCTTGGCTAGAAGCTGTCCCACCTCAATGCTATTTGTGTGTGTCTCTGTGCACGTGCGTGCGCATACCTGTCTGTCTATGTAATAGCCTGGAGTCAGACTACAGCAGCCCCCTTGGCGGACACCAAGGGGAACTGGTCTAGTGATGGATGGAGTGTCACTCAGGAGGACCAGAAGCCAGTGGCCCTATAGAGGGTAGCGGCTTTGAACAGGAAGCAGACTTAACTCAGCATCCAGATTACGGTGATGAGATTGCTATTGAGCTCCGCAGCAGTGTGGGTGCGCCTGTGGAGGTGACCCACAACTTCCAGGTGGATTTTGTGTGGAAGTCAACCTCTTTTGATAGGTTCGTTCACCTATCCCCCAGGGTGATAGGGCCATGGGGACCCCTCCACCACCATCCAGTACCTGTGGCCCACATGGGTCCTACCCTGGCTCTTCCTACAGGATGCAGAGTGCACTGAAGACCTTTGCTGTGGATGAAACCTCCGTGTCAGGATACATCTACCACAAGCTGCTGGGCCACGAGGTGGAGGATGTGGTCATCAAGTGCCAGCTGCCAAAGCGCTTCACAGCTCAGGGGCTCCCTGACCTCAACCACTCTCAGGTGCCACTGCGACCCTGGGAGCAGGGCCTGTGGGCGTCTGTAGTAACCAGAGCTCTGCTGAAACAACATCCTTGCAGGTGTATGCTGTGAAGACCGTGCTGCAGAGACCACTCAGCCTCATCCAGGGCCCGCCAGGCACAGGGAAGACGGTGACATCCGCCACTATTGTCTACCACCTTGCTCGGCAGGGCAATGGGTAGGTGCTCAGTAGCAACAGCCTTGTGGGTGGGGGGCTGTTTTGGCTCTGCCTGGGCCACGGAGAAAGCGTGTGCAGTGTCAAAATACAGGTATTTTGTGTGTCCCAAAGCCACAAGGCTGCCTCACACGAATGAAAGGGTATGGGTGGCGTTCAGATTATGGTTGCTGGGTAGGGACAGGAAACTACTTGCTCTGCCTTGGCATGGCTGCACCTGCTGGAATCAGAGCTATGCAGTTCCACTGTTGGCCGTTGGTGAGCTTCTCTGGGTGATGCTGACAGCCCACTCCATTCTGTGCAGGCCTGTGCTGGTCTGTGCTCCAAGTAACATCGCTGTGGACCAGCTCACAGAGAAGATCCACCAGACAGGACTGAAGGTTGTACGCCTCTGTGCCAAGAGCCGGGAGGCCATTGACTCCCCAGTGTCCTTCTTGGCTCTGCACAACCAAATCAGGAACATGGACAGGTGAGTATCTGCATCTGGGGGCCTGGTACAGGCTGCACCCTGCCACTGGCGCTGACTCCTACTCCTGCTGTGTGTTCTGTAGCATGCCTGAGCTGCAGAAGCTGCAGCAGCTGAAGGACGAGACAGGCGAACTGTCGTCCGCGGACGAGAAGCGGTACCGGGCGCTCAAGCGCACAGCTGAGAGAGAGCTGCTCATGGTGAGTGTGGTGCCAGCCCAGGAGCCTTGGTGGCCGTTCCCTGTGGGCAGAGAGACTTGAGAGACTTGTCTGAGTCAGGAGCGTGGGAGCACTTGAAGGCCCTGGTCTCTACTTCTGTGCCTACAGTCAGGGACACACAGCTGCCACTTCTGTTGGCCTCCTGGTTCTAACAAGCCAGGCTACCAAAGCTGGAGTCTCAGCTTTGGGGTTCCACCCGCTCAGCACTGTCCTTCAGACATAAAGCTGTTTGTGTGCTGGGGCGTGTGCCCCAGACAACGGTACCGTCTTGAACATTCCTGCTCATGGTAGCCTGTGGTGCTGATATTTGGGTGTCAGAAGGAGTGGCTTGTTTAGTTGGGGAACTGCTTGTGGAAAGTCAGCCTGGGGCAACACAGCTAAACTCCATCAGGAAAACATACACACATGTACACAGATGTTCCTACACACACAACTGCTGAGTGGATATTGAGCAGGGCAACTTACGCCTATGTGTCCTTATGCCTGTGCTTCTCCAGAACGCAGATGTCATCTGTTGCACCTGTGTGGGTGCTGGTGACCCAAGACTGGCCAAGATGCAATTCCGGTCCATCCTTATTGATGAGAGCACCCAGGCCACTGAGCCTGAGTGCATGGTGCCTGTGGTCCTTGGGGCCAAGCAGGTAGGTAGCTGCCACTTGAGTGGCTCCTGATGTCCTGTCCTGTAGCAGTGCTGGGTCCATGTGGTCCGCTGCTGCCACCTCCTGCTGTGCAGTGTGAGCACAGTGCGCACTCACAGTCTTGCTTTTGGATGGTGGAGGTGAACCCCTGTCGGGGGGGGGGGGGGCACTTAGGCTGGCAAGAGCCTGAGGTGTTGACTTGAGGGACTTCTTGCCACAGCTGATCCTCGTGGGCGACCACTGTCAGCTGGGCCCTGTGGTGATGTGCAAAAAGGCAGCCAAGGCCGGACTGTCACAGTCGCTCTTCGAGCGCCTGGTGGTGCTCGGCATCCGGCCCATCCGCCTGCAGGTGCAGTACCGCATGCACCCCGCACTCAGCGCCTTCCCATCCAACATCTTCTACGAGGGCTCATTGCAGAATGGTGTCACTGCAGGTAACAGTTGGGCCTCCCTAACTCACACCAGCACTTTGGGCAGTGTATGTGGTGACCACACAGAGCTGGTCTGTTATGGCAGGTTTCCTGCCGGAGAGTTCTCTTCCACACTGGCTCTAACCCCGTGACAGTCCCAGGCTGTGCACCTCAGTCAGCTACCACAACAAAGGCAGACACCAGCCTGGGCCCAGCTGTCCTCCATGCAGTCTGACTGTGGCGTAGAGGGATTTGACCATGAGGAAGAAAAGGCCGCTGTCTCGTTTTAGCAGTATAAAGTTATTTCTCATAAAAATTTATAATATCTTTAATCCCAGCACTCAGGAAGCAGAGGTCAAGGCCAGCCAGGGCTACATAGTGAGACCCCATCTCAACACACACAGCTTCAGCAGTGGGTTTATTTCTCAGTGAGTCCATGTGGATTTGAGTGCCTGCATTTGATGAATTTAGATAGGGAGGGTCCTGATCAGATCTGTGCCGTGTGGCCTGGCATGGGAATCCCAGTAGCCGTAGGCAGGGTGGCTTCTGCTCTGCCAGCTGTGACCTGTGCTGTTGCCCATGTATGGGAGCATTCCGGGGAGTCCTCTTCTCTGCTGCTCCTTACGACTCAGGTGTCACAGCTGAAATGCTGGGAGAGGCCTGCATGTCCCTGGCTAAGGTGTGCCAGGACAGACCCTGCCTGGGGGGCACCAGAGTTCCTTGTGGTATCATGGCCTGCCCCCACCTAGGGTGTGTGCCTCTGTGGCTGTTATGCCCCAGACTCCATTGACAAGTTAAAAGAACCATGTTGTGCTTCCCTGGTATACTGGAGGGCCTAGGGCAAGGTGCCGTCCAGTGCCAGCTTCCTTCACTCCTGATGGGCTGTGACACATTGGACCCTTGGGAGGAAGGTCCCTGGTAAGGGATAAGCTGATAGGAGTGGATTTAGCCTCTAGGGTGTGAGGATCTGCACAGTGGGAAGCCTGAATAAACCTAGAATAGTGGCAGCCAAGGGGTGCAGTGTGACGCCTAGGTCAGCAGGGTATTGATGGGTAGGCCAGGATTGATGTGAGGATGAGGGTCTATAGACAGACTTGCTTGTGACAGGTGCTGCTCACTGGTCCCACTGTCACGCCGGTGGTGTAGCTGCTAGGGGACTGAGAATGTCTCCTGTTCCTAGTGATGCCTTAAACAGTGTTGGCCTGGCCCCGTGGCTCCCCTCTTCTGGCTCGGGAGCCTGGAGGCAGCACCACGGGCCCAGCGACCTCACTTTCCTCAGCGTCTGTGCTTCCCAGCAGTGACGCTTCTGTCTTCCCCGACACAGCGGATCGTGTCAAGAAGGGCTTTGACTTCCAGTGGCCACAGCCTGACAAGCCCATGTTCTTCTACGTGACACAGGGCCAGGAGGAGATTGCCAGCTCTGGCACGTCCTACCTCAACAGGTGTGCAGCTTCGACCTGTGCGTAGGGCCGCCGTAGCATCTCATTCCCTGGGTTGCTGTACTTGTCAGTGAAGGGAAAGCGTGGGTGACTGTCACGTGCTCTCCAGTTTCCCGTGGTTGCTTTAAATCATATCAGGCTGGGGACAGGCTGTAGGGAGCCTGTCACTGACAGCCAGATGTTCTCAGGACGGAGGCAGCTAATGTGGAGAAGATAACTACAAAGCTGCTGAAGGCAGGTGCCAAGCCTGACCAGATTGGCATCATCACACCCTACGAGGGCCAGCGCTCCTACCTGGTGCAATACATGCAGTTCAGTGGCTCCCTGCACACCAAGCTCTACCAGGTAGGCTGTCAGAGGCCCCGAGGGCCAGGGCTGAGTGCAGCCTTTCTAGTGACCAGAGACGACTGCACATAGTGGAAGAAAAGGGCAAGTCCTGTTGTCACATGCTGTGGGGTATATGCAAGGGCACAGCAGATAATGCATTAAAATGTGCCTCGGCGTGTTGAGCAGCGAGGAGCAAGCACGTGACCACACATCATGTGCAAGGCTGCCTGATGTGCTTCTGGACTGCTGGAGCTGAGAGTGGAAAGGGTGTGTGATGAGTGCTGCCTTCTATGTCAGCACCCTGCCGGCATGGAAGTGCAGAGTGAGACTTCGTAAGAGAACAGGACAGCTGGTGCCACCTACGGGACGTGATACTTGCACCCTAACAGAAGCTCAGCACAGTGTCCTGAACATGTGACAGATGAGGAGCTCTGGTGGTTTTATGTTGGTTGTCACCATGCAGCCCATCCCTGGGGTGTGCAGCAACTGAGTGACAAGGCTGACAGGGCATTGTCTCCTCTAGGAAGTGGAGATTGCCAGTGTGGATGCCTTCCAGGGCCGGGAGAAGGACTTCATCATCCTGTCCTGTGTGCGTGCCAACGAGCACCAGGGCATTGGGTTCCTGAACGACCCCCGGCGTCTCAATGTGGCCCTCACCAGAGCGAGGTAGGCAGCTACCCATTGCTACCTGCCACCAGCCAGGAACAAGTAGCCCCTTCCTTTGCCCTATTCTCCACGTCTGTCCTGGAAGTACACTCAGACCTGGTGTGTCCCTGTGTCTCTGGTACCCTGTCCTTTTTCTGCTTGGGTCATGATTAGTTCAGTTGCTCAGCTTTTTAAGGTGCTACCTCATTTGTTGACCAATGTTGGGTTCTTGGCACCCAGCTCTTAATACTCAGGGTGCAGTCATGTGGGTGTAGCCCTGAGCTCTCAGCATATCTGTTTCCCTGCAGATATGGTGTGATCATTGTGGGTAACCCAAAAGCACTGTCGAAGCAGCCACTGTGGAACCACCTGCTGAGCTACTACAAGGAGCAGAAGGCGCTGGTGGAAGGGCCACTCAACAACCTGCGTGAGAGCCTCATGCAGTTCAGCAAGCCTCGCAGCTCGTCAACACAGTCAACACGGGGGCCAACTGGCTGGCCTTGGGGCCTGGGAAAGCTGGGAGCTCTTAGCCCTGCTGCTGTTTGACTGACACATTCCTCGCTCTTGTGCCACCCCTGGCAGGGGGCCCGCTTCATGACCTACAGCCATGTATGATGCCCGCGAGGCCATCATCCCTGGATCTGTCTATGACCGCAGTAGCCAGGGTAAGTTTTCCTGGCAACCACCAGTGTGTTGACCTTCCCGTGTCCAGTCTGGACCTGTCACCCCCTGGGTGGGCCTCCAGACTCAGTCCTTGACTTCCATTTGGAGCTTCCCAGTTGGTCAATGAGGCTTCTTCAAGCAGGCCCTTGGGCCCCTTTAAGACCCCCAGAGCTGCACTGACCCTCTGCTAGTGATTTGTGCACTGTCCCTCTGGTTGCCACAGAGGCCACCTGTCTGCAGTCAGCTGCCTAGAGTACTGCTAGCCCTGTATGCCCCTGAGGCAAGCCCTGTATGTACCTCAGCCAGACTGACCCTCTGTTTTCTGGAAAAGATTCTAAGTTGCCTAGAAACTCATTATGGACAGGTCTCACTACCTCCTCAAGTTCTTACCCTCTACTAGCACCCTGTATGGCAAACACTCAGCCCCCGTCTGCTGGTCTGCTTGACTGGCCTAGCTACCACTGCAGCATTTCCCGCTGGGGCCCCTGCCTCTAGACCCCTGGTATCTTGCAGGCCGGCCCTCAAACATGTACTTCCAGACCCTACGGACCAGATTGCATGATCAGTGCGGGTCCAGCCATGTGGCCGCCATGAACATCCCATTCCCTTCAACCTGGTCATGCCTCCCATGCCACCACCTGGGTACTTTGGACAGGCCACGGGCCGGCTGCTGGTAATGGCCTTATCCCTGCCCTGTATCCTCATCTGACCCGCTATCCACCGCCGGCTTTTTAGGTGGAGCATGCTGTCTTTCACCGCTGTCTTTCAGGCGGGGCACCCCAAAAAGCAAGACTGGCCGTGGAGGCGCCAGAAGAAGCGCTTTGGGGCTTCCAGGGCCCAGCCAGACCAACCCTTCCCAACAGCCAGGCCAGCCAGGATGTGGCCCTCACAGCCCTTCTCGCAGGGCTGCCCTCACACAGGGCTATGTGTCCATGAGCCAGCCACTCCAGATGAGCCAGCCTGGCCTTTCCCAGCCAGAGCTGTCCCAGGTGGGCCCTCAGCCGCACACGGCCAATCGTGCTGCCTTTCTGAAGGATGGATGACCCCTGCCTGGACTGTGCTCTGGGCCCTGGGCCTGTCACCCTGCCACAATATGGGGTTTCTTCCCAGACTCCAGAGTTTGAGGGCTGGGTGGGTGTGGGCTGGTGGGAGTCCTGCCTCGCTCACTCCAGCTTTGCCTTTCAGGACAGCTACCTCGGTGATGAGTTTAAGTCACAGATTGACGTGGCACTCTCGCAAGACTCCACTTACCAGGGAGAGCGGGCATACCAGCACGGCGGGGTCACCGGGCTGTCCCAGTACTAGAAGGCAAGTGCCCTAGTGGGCTCAACCCCCTGTAACCAAGTACAGGTGAATGTGGGGTGTGGGCAGGTTCTGCTTCTACTTGGCCATGACACCCCTCACCCTGTCACTGATTACAGGTGGCGGCGAAAGAGCTAAGCTATGTGGCTTAGTCTATCAGCATCTTATTCTGGGTAATAAAAATAAAAATAAATGGATACCTGTTTTCCACTGCCTAAAACTGAAGCACCACTGTGTGAGCAGCCGAGGAGAGGACGAGGAAGGAGAGAGGAGCAAGCGAGCGGAGAGCGGCCAGGGAGGACGTCGGAGTGGAGCGCCGAGGAGCGGGCGCCCCCTGCGGGCGGCGAGAGGAGAGAGGCCCGCACCGCTACGAGGCCGGCCCGGCGCCGAGCCCGCCAGAGGGAGAGGCCTCGCCAGGACCGGCCCGCTGTTCTTTTTCTTTGTTTCTCGTGATTTGAGGGGCTATGTTTTAGCAGGACGAACTTCGCGTTTCTGTGCCCGAGCGGGCGGCCAGGATCGTCATGGCGCGGTCCCAGTGCAAAGGGGTTTCATTTAAAGAAAATATGGTGTTTGGGTTTTTTGTTTTTTTTTTTTTTTTTTTTTCCTTTCAAGAATTCTTTCAAAGGAGTATGGGAAGTACTTTGATCAGTTGTCTCTAAGACCTTAGTGGTGGACCTGGGAGATGCAAGAAGTTTCCAGAGAGGCCACGCTAAGAAGCCTGAGCCCCGCAGCCTGGGATCACCGCCTGCACCATGGCCAGAAGATTTGTTTTGCGTTTGAGCTTCAGAGGCCACAGGCAAACTCCTGAGCGTGACCAATGCGTGATGGCCCGCGGGTTCTTCCCCGTCGTGGGTGGAGGTCTCATTGCTGGGCGCCCTGCCACGGCCCCCCAACCTCCCGCAGCGGCCACCCGACCCCTACCCAGGCACACCTGCGCCAACGCAATGGAACTTAATTTTTGGTCAAATTTGTTTTAAGCTTTTTGTCACCAATAAAACATGAACAAATGGTCCTTGCTTTCGCGTGGGGCCGTCCCTGCAAGGGTGTCCCGGGTAGTTAGCGGCAGCCACACTCGTCCACCACCATGTCCTCGTAGTGTCGCAGCACCACATTATCGCTGTTGTCGAAGAAGAGCACGGAAATGGGTGACAGGCGCGCGGGCACGCAGCAGGGCGGGCCTGCACCCTGAGTCGGAGAGGCTGCGTGCATGAGTGCGTGCAGCACGGCGTGGTTGAGCACGGGCGGCCCACCGGGTCCCTGTAGCGCTTCAGGCAGTGTACACACGCCCTGGCAGAAGTTTGCCAGGAAGCCGCGCGGTGCAATCACCCAGCGGTGCCAGCCCACCTCCCGGAAGCTCACGTGCAACCGTCGTGTGCGACACGCGCCCCCAGGACCACCGCCCACCCTGGGCTCCGTGTGGCGCCGCAATCGCGGCGGGGGGCACAGGCGCGCGTCTAGCGTCACAAGCAGCAGCGAGGCCTCGGCCAGCCGCGCGCAGACGGTGGTGGCTCCTCGGTGCAGCGCCAGGGCCAAGCGCAGGGTGCGGGGCATCGATGCGTTGGTGGCCACTGCGGCCCCCAGTAGGTCTGCGCGTACTGGCAGCCCGGGTGCCACAGGCATGCGCAACAGCTCAGGCCCGGGATGCTCGACCTCGGCCAACAGTGCCACGCTTAGCTCCCACCCGTGCGTATCTTCGTGTTCAGCCTCCAGCCGCAACTCCAGACGCGCACGTGTTGGGTGCTCGGCAGGCCCCACGCCCTTCAAGTCGAAGGTGACAGTCCACTTGGGGCACAGCCCGGAGGTCCTGGTGGGTCCTGGGGGTCTGGAGAACAGACCTGAAAGGGCGAGGATAGAGCGGACATAGCGTGGCGTCGCAGCCAATAGGCTGGAAAGAGGAGGAAGGGGAGCAAAGAGAGGAGGGGCGCATCTGCAGGACACTGATGACTGATGGGTGGGGGCAGGGCACCAGATGCAAGGAAGAGACACTGTGGGGTGCCGTGCCTGCACTTGGAGACATGGGCAGATGGAGATGAGCCAACCAGCACCTGGGGCCCCTGGAAAATGACCTGAAGGAAGGTATCAAAGGGTGTGAGGTAGGGGCCTGGTCTTGGGAAGCCCTTGCACCCAAGGGACTTAAAAAACAGGGCCCCAGCTTGCTAGCAGGCTGGACTGGGCGCGTTGGGCCGGCCTCATGGCCCTTGTCCCACCACAAAACCCCCACTTACCGCTGTCCGGGATGTGGCGCACGATGTTTCCGGCGACCCCCAGTTCCTCCACGTGGCACGGTCGCAGAGGGTACCCTGCTCTGGCCTCCCGGGGGTCGCGGCGGCGAAACAGGCGCCACATGACAGGAGGCACAGGCCGGGGCGTGGGGACGCCCCGGGGCACTTCGTGCATCCCGAGAGCCTGGAACAGGGCGGCAGCGGCGGGGCCCGAGGGTGCTGGTGCGCGGGTAGGGGTTGTTGAGGGCAGCAGGAACAGGAGCAGAAAGAGGAGGTGGCCACCAGGGCGGCGGCGGACAGGGAGCATTTTCCTCCCAGGTGTTGTACAAGAGAGTCAGCGGGGTCCACTGCGTCCGGGTCCAGTGGGCTGGTGGCCGCAGGTCCGGGGGGCTTTGCGGTCCTAGAGGGGGCGTGTCCGAACCCCACTGTTCTGGAGGGCAGGACTGGGCGGCGGTCCCAAGGTGGGTGGTCTAGAGTTGACCTGGAGGGCAGAGCTGCTGGCGGCCGGGGTCCCTGGAGAAGAATCTCATCCTGCATTTTAGGGTGGGGCCGGCGTCCTGGGAGCAAGGCCTTGCCTCCAAAGGCGGGGCCAGCTCCCCAAGTTTGGGAGCAGATCTCCAGGCACTGGGCGGAGTCTCCAGGGGCGGGGTCAGTCTCCCAGGTAGGATGGGAGGGAGTCCTGGGTGGCAGAATTGAGGACGGGGACTCAGAAGAGCTTGTCCTTCACCAGGCCATTCCTCAGCGGCTTCCTGGGGACCGGAAGTCAGAACAGATTAGTTTGGGAATCACATGTTTCCCTCTCCCTGTTGAGTATCTTCCCTTCCCCTACTTCCACCTCCGCGGGGCCCCTCTTCCTCCCAGGTAGAATTGGTCAGGGTTCCTGCCAAGCCGCGCTGCGAGGTTTGTTCCCTGTCTCCAACTCAGACGATTCCTGCTGCGGTCCTGTGTGCCTGCCGTACTCCCAAACGCCCTTTAGAATATTCAAAATTTCTGAGAAAGGTTTGGGGGTTCACCAGTGCTGGGATGGAAGGCAGACCTTGGCCACACTGGGCATGAGCTCTATAGCCGAGCTGTTCCCAAGACCCAGTTATGGGGAGTTTTAGCCTTTTTTTTTTCTTTCTTTGAGATAGGGTCCCTTTCTGTGGCCACAGCTAGCCTGGAACTCCCTTTGTAGAGCAGGTTGGCCTCAAACTCATGGAGATCACTTACCTCTGCTTCCCCCATGCTGGAATGACTAGAGGCCTGGCCCACCAAGCTAGGCGCTAGAGTTTTTTTTAAATTTATACAGTTAAGTTTCATTCTTTCTGACTCTCACAGAATGGCAGCCTGATGCCTAAGCAATTCTTGCAGGAGGAGTTCTGACCAGACTGAGGTTTCCTCAAGAAGGGACTATCCCAGCGGTTTCTGCCCTTCCCCTCCTGGTGTTCCCCTCTGTGCAGTCTGTGCTCTTGGAATGTACCACAACTTCCTGCGTGAGGCACTGCAGGTGTCTCCAGAGGCCCAGTACCCTGGGAGCTGCATTTCCAAACATTTCTCTACATATGAGTTCTGCAGCCCTTCCTGGTTTCCGACTTGTTTGACTCTCCCTCTTAAGCCTTGTAGAAGCTTCTGGAAGGTTCTAGAAGCATCCTCAATATACTCTACCATGTCTTCAGAGACCTCACAGCCCACATTAAAGGTTACACTTAACACACCCCAAATGAGACTCCCAACAGACCCCTATGTCTTAGCACATGCAACCCCACCCTGAATCCCATTTAACAAAAACACCAGTTTGAGCTGTAATCACTGATCCTCAGTGTGACACTCCCAGGCAAGCTGTTCCACTTGGATTTTTTGTTTGTTTGGTTTTGGTTTTTCGAGATAGGATTTCTTAGTAGCTATGGATCCTGTCCTGGAACTCGCTCTGTAGACCAGGCTGGCCTGGAACTTCTAGAGATCCGCCTGCCTCTGCCTCCTGAGGCCTGGGATTAAAGGTGTGCACCACCACCTGGCTTCCACTTTGATTTTGAGGTTTTGCCTACATCAGAACAAGACAAACTAGCTTCCACCTGTGGGCTCAGTCAGTCCTCTTCCTCGGCTGAAGTCACAGCCCTGGCAGACTTCACACAAGTGCCAGGCCTCTTGATAGATATGGTGCTTACAGTGAGAATGTGTCCCACAGGCTCCTCAGCTAGTGGCGCTGTCTGGGAGGATTTACCAAACGGTGGTGGTGCACACCTTTAGTCCCAACACTCAAGAGGCAGAGTTCAAGGCCAGCCTGGTCTACACAGTGAGTTCCAGGACAGCCAGGGCTACACAGAGGAACCCTATCCAAAAACCATACACACACACACACACACACACACACACACACACAAAAAGTGCAGCTTTTCAGAAGGAAGTCTTTGAGATCTTTAGGCCTCACCCACTGTGAAGTTTGCTCTGTGGAGTTGAGGGTGTGAACCCCAGCTTTCTGTTCTGGCTACCATAGGGCTTGCTGCCATCACTTCCACCATGACAGAGGGTTAGGAAGCTGATGGAGGAGTGTCTGTGTGTTACTTTCATTGGTTAATTAATAAAGAAAACTGCCTTGGCCCTTTAAGAGACAGAAAATTAGGTAGGTGGAGTAGACAGAACAGAATTCTGGGAAAGAGAGGGGAGATGCTTCAGGGAGTCACCATAGTGAGTCTCCATGCTTCTCCTCTCTGAGATGGACGCAGGTTAAGATCTCTCCTGGTAAGCCACACCTCGTGGTGCTACACAGATTACTAAATATGGGTTAAAGGAAGATGTGAGAATTAGCCAATAAGAGGCTGAAACTATCGGCCAGGCAGTGTTTTAAAATAATACAGTTTCCGTGTAATTATTTCGAGTGTAAAGCTAGCCGGCGGCCGGGTGGCGGGAAGCAGCCCCGCCGCTTCCTGTAGAAGGAAGCGGCGACTCTATTAGAGCTGACGTGAAATCTTTTGAGCCATGGCTGTGAGGCTGTGTGAGAGCTAAAGCCATGTCTTAGGTTCTAATTACTGTGCTGAGAGATCCGTAAAACAGATGCCTCTGACCTGGGACTCCCACTTGCCAAGGACAGATAACCTTCTGGGACACGGGGGGGGGGGGGGGGGGGGGCATGTGTCCTCACTTCCGTGAACAAGGTTGGTTGTCCCAACTGCACAGGCTGTGCCGCTCATGACAGGCAGGCTGTCCATCAGGATGTGTGCTTCCCTCAAGCATGTAGCCGTGTGGGGTCTGCCTGTATGTGCATCCAACTACCATGATTTGCGACTCTTCTCTGGGAACCCCCAGTATGGGCCTGGTCAATGGCCATTGTCCTGGATGGTACTTAATAAAGTTTGCTTCAGATTTGGCTCCAAAGTTGTTAGTGGTCTGATTCTTGCCCAGCAAGATTAGCAGTTTCTGGTGAGCTGTAATGGGGACCGGCATCATGGCGGTGAAGTCTTCCTGCAAGTCTTTCCTCAGGGTCAGGACACAGAAGCTGTGGTCCAGAGGGGGTCACCTCCCGTGTGGCACCGGGTTTGTAGGCATGAAGGGGCCATGGGCAGCAGCTGATAAGAGGCCACAGTTGAAGGCAGAGAACCCGCCATGTCTAAGGCCATGGGAGCGGAGTAGTGAGGAGCACAACCAACATGAGCTGAGACATACTGCGTGTGGCAAGCCCTTCAAAGCCCAGGTTGTGAGGGAATCCCAGATTGGGACACTGAGGTACACTGTAGGAATTTGGTTGTTTGCTTTGTTTGTGTCTGGAGTAAAAAATGTTTAATTTATTTCTAGTTTTACGGGAGCCACAGTTTGGATAATTTAAAGAGTGGTTGAACTAAAAAAAACACTAAATAATTTATTTAAAACTAAATTAATTTAATTTCATTTTGTGTGCATTGGTGTGAGGGTGCCAGATTCCCTGGAACTAGAGTCACAGACAGTTGTGAGCTGCCAAGAGGATGCTGGGACTTAAGCCCGGGTTCTCTGGAAGAGCAGCCAGTGCTTTCAACTGCTGAGCCATTTCTCCAGCCCCAGAGTGGTTGGACTTTTAAGTGACAGAATTTTTGTTTGTTTTCTGAGACAGGGTCTCACTATAAGACTTATAAGACCTGGGACTCACTCTGTAGACCAGGCTGAATTTAAACTCAGAGATCTGCCTGCCTCTGCTTTCCAAGTGCCGGAATTAAAGTGTGTGCCACCATGCTTACTAAGTAATGGAATTTCTAAAGACTGTGGGTCTTCTAAAAGTTGGACTGTGTTTTATGCTGTAACATCAACATGAGATCTTGGGGAGAGATTATGGTTTACTACTGATGTGTTTGTCAGGTTGGCAAGGTCAATTGACACAAACTGGGGTCGTTGGAACGAGAGAGCCTCAACTGAGAATAGGGCCTCCATCACAGTGACCTGTCTGTGGAGCCTGTGGCGTGGTTTCCTGATGTATGATTGGTGTGAGGTCTCCCAGTCCACTGTGGGTGGCTCCACCCTTGGACAAGTGGTCAGAAAGCAGGCTGCATG
Organism: Arvicola amphibius; assembly: GCF_903992535.2. Classification (NCBI taxonomy): domain Eukaryota; kingdom Metazoa; phylum Chordata; class Mammalia; order Rodentia; family Cricetidae; genus Arvicola; species Arvicola amphibius. Next base: position 104,530,038 of record NC_052050.1, on the reverse strand, counting down.
AGCAATGGGGAGCAAGCCAGCTGGGACTGGGATGTGGGAGCCACCTCTCCCTCCTCCCCCGTGGCTTTAGGTCAACATTTCATCACAGCCATAGGAAGCAATCTAGGGCGCTCACTCTGCCCTGGTGCTAGCTCTGTCCTCAACACTCTCTGTAGCCACAGATTTGGATGGAACTAAAATGTGTCTACTTATTTGTCTAGGTCTTTTCTTTAAAACAGGTCCTTCTGCAGTTGAAACTGTGCTGGAACTGAGGGGATCTTTCTGCCTCAGCCCCGGAGTGGATGTCTTCAGGCTCAACTCAACTCCATTACTTTTTCAAGAATTTAGGTCCATGCTCTTCCAGAAGACTCAGGTTTGAGTCCCAGCACCTACATGGCAGCTCACAACTGTCTGTAACTCCAATTCCAGGAGATTGGACACCCTCCTCTCCCCCCTGTGGGAGTCAGGTGTGCAGGTAGAGAACTGGCACACATGCAGAGAAACAGTCATCCAAGCAAATTAAATGCACAAATCATTTTAAAAGAACAACTTAGGGGCAGGGCCTTCCTTAAGCAGCGGCTCTCAACCTGTGGGTCATGACATCTTTGGGGGTCGAGTGACCTTTCGCAGAGGTCACATAGGGTCATGACACCTTCGGGGGTCTAGCGACCCTTCACAGGGGCCACATGTCCCTTATTTACTTCAAAATTTATAACAGTAGCAAAATTACAGTTATGAAGTAGCAACTAAAACAATTTTAAGGTTGCGGTCACCACAACACAAGGAACTGTATTAAAGGGTTGCAGCATTGGGAAAGGTGAGGACCACTGAAGAGGGAGACTCAGAGGCTAGTTAAGAACTGACTGCCCGGGGATATGGCTCAGTGGTTAAGAGCACTGACTGCTCTTCCAGAGGACCTGGGTTCAATTCCCAGCACCCACATGGCAGCTCACAACTATCTGAAGATCCAGTTGCAGGGGATCTGACACCTTCACACCAATGCACATAGAATAAAGTTAAATAAACCATAAAAATATTTAAAAAAAAAAAAAAAAAGAACTTACTGCCCTTTCAAAGGATCTGGGTTCAGTTCCCAGCAACCACATTAAGGCTCATAACTGTCTTTAACTCCTTCTGGGGATCACCCTCTTCTGGCCTTCTTGGCTACTGCACACACAGGGTACACATACACATAAAATAAAAAAATAATTTAAAAAGTTAAAAACAAAAGAACTTAGAGCCAACAAGATGGCTCAGTAGGGGAAAGGTGCTTGTAGCCAAGTCTGGTGACCTGAGGTCAATCCCTGGGGACTTGAGCACAACTGTCCTCTGACGGCCACGCAGCCGCTGTGGCACACCCCAACCCGTAAGAATACATAACTTTAAAAATAGATAACTTCCTCTTCATTCCTTAAAAAGCAAAAATCATTAACTCATATCTCTTCCTTCGTTGCCTCCCAGGGCCTGGCTGGTTTGTACCTTCTGGAACCTTCTACAGCCTCCTACCCTTGCTTGCTCAATGCCCACTCTCTTCATGTTGTCTCAGAGGTGCTGCATGTCCTGAACCTGCTGAGCCAACCCTAGACCAAAAGGGCAGGTGGACAGAACCTTGGCCCTCTCCTTTGGGCTGGAGGTCACAGTCCGGTTAGTGTAATCTCTTGCTCATTCCTTCCATCCTTGCTAGCAGCTCCCAACCCTGAAAAGCCTTGTCTGCTGTCTCATGCCCAGATGTTGCGTTCCTGGCTACACAACGAGGCATACACCTCAGGCAGTTTCACTGTGGGGTCCCTGCATTCTCGGGGGACCGAGACCCAGTGTCACTCACTCGGCTTTGCAGGACTCGGCAGTCTGAGCTTCCAGCGTGTCATATTCCCTCAAGTCCTCCAGTTCACGCATCTGGCCAGTTAGCACCTTGGCTGCGAAGGCCACGATGTACTGTGGGGGAGAAGGCACCCGTGAGGTGGGGAGGTCGCAAGGAAACCCCTTCCATGCCTGAGGAGGACCCGAAGGGGCTGACTCACCAGGAACCAGTAGATGTTCATGACCGTGAGGAGCAGCAGCAGCGTGTTGAAGAAGAAATAGTACGGGATGTCCGGCACCGACCGCAGGCTGCAGTGGCAGGTGACGTACAGAACTTTAAGCGGGAACCAGTAGAGGCGGAACCAGAACCTGAAGGGAGGGGCCAGTCAAGTAGGCTTGGGGGAAGGAAGAGCAGGCATTCCCTTCCCTGACTTATCTGCCTGTCACTGGCAGCCTTACACTTTCCCATTCCCACCACCTCTTTGCGGCCAGCCCCGCCCCTTCCCAGCTTAGCACCCTATTTCTTCCCAAGCCCCACTCACCTCACCAAGCACCAGCCCCTCCCCAGTCTGGCCTGGCCCTGGCTGGATGTATGGTTCTAGGCACTATGTACCACCTTACTAACCCAACCCAATCACAGGCCCCTCCCACGCATGTCTCTCACACCCTTCTCTTCCCTGGCCCTGCCCACAGCCCAACAAGCCAGGCCCCTCCTACCTGGCCCCACCCACCCGCTGGGCCACGCCCCTCTCACCAGCAGAAGCAGAAGCTGAGGCAACCCAGGTTGGCCACCAGCCCGTGCAAGCGGTGGTAGGAGCCACCCCTGGCTTTGAAGTAGATGTTGAGCTTGGTGAATTCCAGCTGCACGTCGCTAACGTCATGCAGGAAGAACACGAGGAGGCCTACGTTGTGGTACCTACAGGTGGGGACAATCAACCAGGACTACGGAGCCGGGGCCGCACGGTGGGTTTTTATTACTGCTTGTGTTTGAGTGTGTACCTGTGTGCAGACCCGCAGAGACCTGAAGCATGAGCAACCCGACATGTCGCAGGAACTGAACCACAGTCATTGGCAAGAGCAGCACATACATTGTGGCTGGAAGGACGGCTCAGCGGCTAAGAGCACTGGCTGCTCCTGAAGGGGACTCGAGTTTGGGTCCCAGCGCCCACATGGCGGCTCACAACCACCAGTTGCTCCAGTTTCAGGGGAGCCCATACACGTGGCTTCAGTACTCGCTACTGTTTCCTCTGTGTCTGTGTGTGTGTGCTTGCCAGCACCTGTGGAGGGCAGTGACTTCCAGCCACTTAGTGATAGACCATTTCTTTGCTCCTTTATTGCACTGGATCAGGCCTCACTTTTTTGTTTTGTTTGTTGTTTTTGTTTGTTTGTTTTTTTTGAGACAGGGTTTCTCTGTAGCTTTGGAGCCTGTCCTGGAACTAGCTCTGTAGACCAGGTTGGCCTCGAACTCACAGAGATCCGCCTGCCTCGGCCTCTCGAGTGCTGAGATTAAAGGTGTGTGCTGCCACCGCCTGGCAGGCCTCACTCTTATAGCTCTTGCTGGCCTGGAACTCACAGAAATCCTCCTGTCTCAGCCTCTGAAGCATAGCTTAGTTTTTCTTCTCTTAGAGATAGAGCCCTGCTGTAGCTCAGCCTAGAACTCTGCAATCCTCCTGTCTCAGCCCCTGAGAAGGTGGCAATACATGTGGGCCTTGAACACCAGATCTCCTCTGTTTCTGGATCCCCTGTGAGTAAACCCATTCTGGCCAAGAGCCATACAGGGGTCAGCAAGATGGCTCAGTGGGTAAAGGCACTTGTCATCAAGCCTGATAACTCCAGGAGAACACAAGTTGCAACATAGATATGCCACCCTCCAAAATAAATAGATGTCAAAGGAATTTTAAAAGGGGTGTCACACAGGTCTAGGACCAAGGCAGTGGACAGCAGATGAGGGAAGGGTCTCTGGGTTCTTCTCCTTACACACCCATTTCCTGACCCCTCCTTGCTCTGGCCCCATCCAGCCCCAGGCCCTTTGCACATACTGCCTGCCCACTCTCTTGATGACCTCACCGGAAGGCGTAGGAGGAGGCAATGAGAAGCAGGGTGACCACGTGATGCACCAGCATGACGACGGAGTCCTTGCGCCAGGTGTCCATGTGCACGGTGGCGTAGATGGAATGGCAGTAGAAGCTCCCCTGCAGCAGGTAGGCGGTGGCTATGTCCCAGGGCACCGCCATGCCCGACCTCCAGTCTGGGAAGAGCCACGTTCATGGTCATGTTCAGGCCTGTCCCCCAAGACCTCCCAACACAGCCTCACAACAGCATGTATCCTCTGAATGTGGGGTGGCCAGAAGTCTGTCTGTGTGAATGTGTGTGGTACCTGCCTGTCTCGGGTCCCTGTGGAGGTGGGAGGACATGTTCGGTCTTCTCCTTCCACTCTGTGTACAGTGAGATTTTGCTTATGTTTTAATAAGTAAAGGTTGAAGATCAGAGTGCAGAGCGAAGTCACTAGAGGCCAGGCAGTGGTGGCACACTTTAATCCCAGCAGCCACACTAGTTAGCCACAGAGGGTGGGCGGCGGTGGTGCACACCTTTGATGCCTGCACTAGAGAGGAATAAAAGACGGGAGGAGACAGGCGCTCAGGGATCAGTCTGCAGTCAGGCTGAGGTCAGGATTGCCCAGCCTTGGCAGAGGTAAGAGCTCTCTAGCGGCTTGGCTGCTCTGCCTCTCTGATCTTCAGCTTGAACCCAGTATCTGTTTATTATTCGTGCTACATCTATGGGTCCCAGGGACCAACCCAGGTCCCCAGCTTGGCAGCAAGCACCTTTCCTGGATGGGTCACCTCACCAGTCTTGTTTGGTTTTTGAGTAAGGGTCTCATGTAGGCCAAGCTCACCTCAAAATCTCTGTGTAGCAAATGATGACCTTGAATTCACAATCCCCGCCCCCACCCCATTTCCGGAGTGCTGGGATGGCCGCCCGTGGAGACGCCATGCCTGGACAGAACCAAGGGCGTCTTGCTTCTAGACAAGCTCTCTACCAACTCCCAAGCCCCGTTTTGCTTGCTTGGTTTTTGTTTGCTTGTCTTATTTTTTGGAGATCTCTTATGTAACCCAAGCTGACCAAAGACCTACTCATAGAAATCCTCCTGCCTCAGTCTTCCCAGTGCTGAGATAACAAGTATGCACCCTCATGCTGGGGCCCAGACAGATATGGCTCCTACTGCCATGCCTGACCCCGGACATTCGCCCTGGGAGGCTCCCTGATGCCTCCATTCTCCTCTCCAGCCTTCCCACGTCTCCAGGCTATCTGTTCCCTTTCAGACAACTGTCTCTCCTCCCACTGTGTCTCTTCCTCTCCCCTGCAGCTGAGTGCAAGGGCTCCTCAGTGCTCTGCCCACCAAGTCTTCTGACTCTGTCTGAGCCTTTGTGACACCCACGTCCCCAGCTGCATCAACCCCAGCTTAGAAGCAGCCACTCAATAGAAAGTCCAAGAGGACTTGTGGGGCAGAGACGCTCGCCCGCTGCGAATGTCTGGTAACCAGAACTCCATCCCCAGAACCCTCAGAACAGTGGACAGAAGGCCTCTGTCTAGCATTCTGGAGGCTGAGGCAAGAGAAAGCTAAGTTTGAGACCACCCTAGGCTACATGAGACCCTGTATAAAAATTCCCAGAAGTGCCGGGCGGTGGTGGCGCACGCCTTTAATCCCAGAACTCAGGAGGCAGAGGCAGACGGATCTCTGTGAGTTCGAGGCCAGCCTGGTCTACAAGAGCTAGTTCCAGGACAGGCTCCAAAGCCACAGAGAAACTCTTTGTCTTGAAAAACCAAAAAAAAAAAAAAACAAAAACAAAAACTTTCAGAAGACCCACAGGAAGGCTCAGTGGATGAAGGCGCTCGCCACCAACACCCAGGCCCCACAGGAGGGATGAGAGGACTACTCCTATTTGTTCGCTGACCTTCACACACACATGCAAACTATGGCACACAGGTGTTCCCACCATGCTGAGATAAAAAGAGAAAGAAAACACCTCATAGCACATTTATCTCCTCATCCTCTAGCAAGCCCCAGCCCTCAAAGCTCTTTACCTGCCCTGCCTCTCTTTGGTACACTTCAGCCAGTCACCTCCAACACAGTCCTCCACCTCCCTGACCCTACCTCCCCTTCCCATGAAGGGTTTGGGAACCTCTTCCTAGCACACACTTGCTTAAGCCTGGGGCTGGGGTTCAGGGATAGAGCCCCAGCCTAGAATTGCCCAATGAGTGGATGTGGGCGTGACTCAGGAGTAAAGAGTACCAGGACAGCTAGGATCACCCCCAGGGAAGGGGTGGGCGCGTGGTCAGCTGTCCAGCTGTCCAGTATGCAGGAGTCACTTTGCTTCCATCCCCAGAAAAATACCCACAAAAAACTTGTGGGTGCCCAATAAACTCTCAACACTCTGACCAAACAGGATTCTAATTCAATCATACCCACATAAAGTTACCCACATAAAGGCAAACTGAATAACAGCAAATACCACTCCTTTTGAAATTCAAAACTCCCATGGCCGTGGGAGCAGTGGTGCGCGGCCAGTCTCAGCACTCAGGACACTGAGCAGGGTGCCTCCAATGTTAGGCCATTCTGGACTACACAGGAAAAACGATTGTGTGGTGCTTTCCTTGTGGACGAAGTCGCCACAGCGCCTAGCTGTGCCCCCCGAGTCCTCTCAGCCTCTCCCCGGTCACCTCTCAGGGCTCCCATGATTCCCACATTATGGTCCTCAGCAAGGAGCCCCCCTCCCGCCTCCAAACTCTGCACACACTCACATGCACGAATTCCCATCCCATCTATCTCCTGTGAAACTCCAGCTCCAACCAGGAGCTGTCTGCATGGGGCCATCTTGTCATGTCTTTGCACAGGTCCCTGCAGGACCAGCTCGGGTCGGGACCTCTTCTGACCACACTGCTCCCAGGGTTCTATGCCCACCCTTGTCTTGGTATCAAGACTTCCATGGAGGTATCTCATTAGGGCCAGTCCAGAACGTGTGTGTGCACACATGCGTGTCACGGTGTACATGTGGCGATCAAAGGACTTTTAAAAGCCACTTCTCGCTTTCCTCTGAGTCCCAAGGCTAGAACTTGAGTTGTCGGCTTGGCTATAAGCACCTTTGCCCCCTGAGCCATCCTGCCAGCCCCTTTATATTGTTTTTAGCAGAGTCCTCTGCACTGGTCCTGCAGGATGCCTACCGTAGAAGACAGAGGGTGGGTCATGGAAGAAAGGATAATGGGCACCCAGGAGCAGGTAGGCACAGTAGCTCCAACAGCCCAAGTAGAAAAGAAGCTTCCAGGCGCTCTCAGGTAACCTGGCAGCATCTCGAGGCTGCAGATGACACCGCTTGGCCAGGGGCTGTGGAGACACAGTAGGTAGTAGTTGTTTTGGGGAGCATGATGCTCCTCCAAGGGAGAAAAGCAAGGCCCAGGGACTCGCCAGTCTCAATGGCATTAAGAAAGTTGGGCCCCTGTGCCCATATCATCTGGGGTAACCAGAGCCCATGTGTGTGGCTATGAAGGGCTAAACATAGCACCCAGCTGTCCTGTGTGGCCTGGGAGAGGGAAGCTGGGCGGTGGCAGGGGGGTAGGGGGAGGAGGTTTGACCCGTCCAGGCTTAAAGCAATGGAGCTTAGGGAATCTGGGGGTGGGGTGCTCAGGTTCTAGCAGGAAATGGGGGTGTTTCAGGGAGGGAGAAAGGGGGAAGAGCTATTGAAGGAAAATACCTTGGGAGACAGGGGAACTTGAAAACAGTGACCCCACCCCCATTGGAAAGAAGGCAGGAGAAACTGAGGATAGGAGGGAGCCTGGGAGGGAAAGCTGGGGACCAAAGGCTGTGACGGTGTTGGACGGGAAAGTGGGAGGCAAGCTGATTTGGGGGACATGAGACGTCACAGGTCAGTGGTGTATGCCTATATCCCAGCTTGGGAGGCTGAGGCAGGAAGACTGCTGTGAATTTGAGCAGCCTGGCTTCAGAGTGACACTGTCTCAGAACTACAAAAATGGGTTGGAATGGGCCAGCTAGAGTCCAGGAAGGCCCCAGGAGCTCCAGCACTGTGGGCCAAACCCAGCCCCCTTCCTCCCAAGGCTGAAGGGGCCAGAGGAACCCAGAGCACCCAGCAGTTGTCATGGAGACAGCCAGAGCCCAGCTCTCGTAACCCCTAGCAACCAGGCTGCTGCCAAGTTGAGCTTGGAGACTGGGACAGCCCCTCTGCCTGTTTCTAGGGGAGGAGGAGGGTGGAGGGTGGAAGTGGGGTGGCCTCAGGCAGCCTCAAGGGCCTCCAGCATCCCAGCTGGGCACCGGGAGAGCACAGTAGCCAAGGCAGATGGGGACCAGGGCTGCCCTGCGGGTAGGCCCTCCTCATTCTTGCCTCCCCTCTCTTCAGCAGTTGGGGGCTGAGGTCGCTCCCTCCATTGGTTAACAACAGACAGGGTGGGCTCTGGAGCTGAACAACACCCTATCTTGACCTCTTCCTGCCAGCAGAGAAAGGTCCCATTGTTGGCACAAAGCTCTCTGTCCCCACACCCTCTGCCACTTCCAGTCAGATAGGGGCGAGATGTCCCCAGCTAGCCCTCTGGGGAGTATCCACCATGGTACTGGCCCAAATGCCACAGAGATCGCCCCCCAAGGAGGAGTGAAGAATAGGGTCAGGTGCCAATGCCATCACTACCAGGGTCATTCTTCAGACCTGGGCGGTGGCCTCTTCAGTCTCCAGAAACAGCATTTTGACCATCGCCCCATGGGGGCGGCAGAATCCAACACTGAAGACATAGACAGGGTCATTCCCAAGGTTGAGCCCCTCCGTACGGCCCTTGATACACAGGTCTGTGCCATCCCTGATTCGGGGGTGGTGGGCACTCCAGACAGGGGCGGGGCATCGACTGCACAGATACGTGTAGACACAGCAGCTCCCAGTGACGCACGGCTCAGGTGACCTCTGGGCACCTGGAAGCCTCCCGGTACAGGATCTGGGCTCCCTGGTCCCCAGGTCGGTTTTCAGAAGGTTGATCCTTGGTTCCGCAACAGCATAGATGCTGTACCAAGCGGATTGCCCTAGATTCTATCGAAACTGATAGATAGGGTGTGGATCTAGTTTCCTTGCATCCATAACACCCCATGCCACATGGGATTCCCAATCCATCAAAATGTTACCCCAGTTCAGTGACACCCCCGCACCACCCACCCCACCCTGTTTCAAAGGGTCTCGGGATAGCCTCTGAGGTCCCAATATCCAAACCCAGGCCCCCCTTTTTCCAGCGGCCACTACGGACATAGGGATACATGAGTAGCGGCCCCACTCACTCTCCTGCATGCAGTTCACAAGGGCCCTCAGGTCGCACTGACCCGAAAGAGGCGCGCAGTGGCCACGGAGCGCAGTGCGGTCCAGCCCAGAGCGCACAGCGCGGCCAGGAGCAGCTCCGGGGCAGCCAGGTGCGCGTGCTCCGCCAGGCCGCGAAGTGCGAGTCCCCAGCCGCAGTCCCCGCAGCCCCGTGCCGCTGCCAGCACCGAGGCCCAGCTTCGTTGCAACATCTGCGCGTAGCTAGGCATGGGCTCTGGTGTCTCAAGCCCGGTGGTCGTTGTCGCAGCCGCCATGCCACCAGCTCGCCCGCCGCCGCCGCCTGCACGCTTCTGAACCGCAGCGCGCCCCCGCGTCACGCGCTGCAGCCAGGCCGGGGGCGCGCAGGCCCCCGCCAGTGCAAAAGCGGGGGCGTGGCCGACCCAGGCCCCGCCCCTCCGGATGCCGGGCACCAGTCCTCCTGCTCTCCTGTTGTGGGACCTAGTGGTTCCCAAGCTCTGGGTGATCTGTCCTCTGCTCAAGTCTGCGACAATCCTGGGGCTCTTCTGCAGTCAAGATGGCTCAGCAGGTGTGAGGGGCCTGCCACCAAATTAATGTCCTGAAGGTGAGGACAGACGAGTCTAGCAAATTATCCTCTCGCCTCCACCTACTTACACAAATAAATAAATGCAATGAGACAACTCCCTCCTCCAAAAATCTGCCCATGCTTGTGTCCTGACCCACCCTCCATCCGTTGGGCTCCTGTTTCTGTGGTTCCAGCCAGCTCTGGAGCCTGCCCCAGTCGCATAGAGGCTCACTGGTAGACTGCGGCTGTTAGGGAGGGAATCACTTGGAGAAGGGCTAGGGACAAAGCCACCAAGACAAGCCTTGACAGGGTCTCAAGGTGCAGCTGATGATGGCCTTGAACTCCTGATTCTCCTGCTTCAGCCTCTGAGTGCCTGGAAGGCAGTTGTGCACCACCATGCATGGTTTGTCCACCAATGGCGCCACGTCCTCAGCCTTGTGCACAGGTACACGTGGTGCATGTACTCACATGCCAAGTTATCATTTAGGAGGTCAGAGATAGATGTCTACTATCTTTCTCCACCATTTAAAAACTGTGACCTGTGTCTGTGTGTGCACCTGCCGCATAGGTCTAGGTTCCGAAGGTATAGAGCCCCTGGAGATGAGGTTCCCGCTGTTGTGGACTGGATGGCCATTGCTGCTAGGATCAGAGCTCCAGTCAAGTCCTCTGATCCCTGCACAGGTTGGGAACTGAACCTGGATCCTCCCCAGGAGCAGTCGGTGCTCTGAACCACTGACCCACCTCTCCAACCCCTGCTCTCTATTTTTGGAGGCAGGATCTCTCACTGACTTAGGACTCATTAATCAAGCTAGTCCAGGTGGCCAGTGAGCCCTAGGGAGCCTCATCTTCCACACCCAGCTCCCAACCCTGAGGTTACAGACATGAGCCACTCCTATTGGCTATGTGGGTGCTGGGGATCCCAACCTGGGCTCTCATGCTCTTGGGGAAGGCACTGCACTGAGCCCTCTCTCACAGCCTCCTTCTGCTGAGACAGGACTCACCAAGTAGTTGAGGTTGGCTTTGAACTCCTGATCCTCCCACCTCTCCCTAGGAGTGCCCACAGCACTCAACATTCTTGATATAGACCACGTGGGAGAGGGTTCCTGTACTCGCTCCTGAGTTGTCAGGTGACAGGCTAGGGACCGGGGGCCCTTCCCGGTTCCTCCTGGCAATCTCTATGCCATCCGGTAAATGCAGCACCCATCTGTAAGGGAAAGAAGCCTGCTCAGCCTGGGACCAGGGCTTCTGGGCAGACACTTCAACAGGCACCAAGGCTCAGTGCTAAGGCTGCTGGACCCCTAATGGAGCCCATACTGGGCCAATAATGATGCCCGTCTCCTCCTGCCACAGGGCCAGGTGTCAGTGGATGCCTTGCGGTGGCATCTGTGGTGGCTAAACCCCAAGGCAGATAAAGATACCAGCCTGAAAGCCAAACATCTTATCTCCTCCCCAGCAGATGAGGTGAGGTCACAGCAGGACTAGAAGCCCAGGCCCAGCTCGGGGGTCCTTTCTGCTGTCTGCCACTGGAACGTGTGTCCTCTGGAGTCTAGCCTGAGGCACGCAGCCCAACAGAGCCCCGCCCCTCTGTAGTCTAGCCTGAGGCACACAGCCCAACAGAGCCCTACCCCTCTGTAGTCTAGCCTGAGGCACACAGCCCAACAGAGCCCTGCCCCCCGCTGGCAGCCCTATTTAGCCTTCCTTCTCCCTGTCCAGCTGGACCCCACCCGGTCAGACGCTCCTCACTGTCTCTGCTTAGTGACGGAGCCAGCACAGTCTCAATCTTGGCTGAGGGTCCTGCCAGTGACCAATTGTGTTGTGCACAGTGGCAGCCCTGAGAAATCTCAGTTTGAATCTCAACATCCATCATGATAGCTTCCTGATGGGCCTGGACCTGGTTCCTGCACGCTGACTGAGACTACCTGCGGATGCTTGTAGGGCTGGTCTGAAGACAGGGACAGGGGAAGGAGAGGGAGCCATGGTGAGGCACCCCGCAGGCCAGAGTGAGGTGGGATGCTGGGACTCCCTCCTCCAAGTCCCGGTCCCACACTCCTATCAGAGTGGCTGTAGTGAGTGCTGGGCAAGTATCAGGCAAAGAGAAGATAGACAGACTTTATTGGCAGACAAGGAAGTGAGGATAACACTGGCACACCGTTGGGGTCACCAGGGGCATCGTCAGGCACTGGGTGCATACTGTAGAGCAAGGCGATCAAAATCGTTCTCCTGCAGTGGGAGAGCAGAGGCCACGCATGAGACAACTCAGCCTGCGGCCATCAGGACATCCCCATCCCTAGGAGCAACTGCGCTGCTCACCTTGGCATGGTACTCCTTGATGAAGGGATGGGTCCTGTGTGCGTCCTTCAGCTGCGACAGGTACCGGTTTGTCACCTGAGGAGTATGGAGTGGGTCCAAAAGTCACTCTGCCCTGCCAAGAAGGGTGGGGGCAAGGGAGGGACCCCAACCCAGAGCCAGGTAGCACATCGTACTGCTGCTGGGCTAGCCTCAGGTGTGGAACGAGGCCCCAGGGAAGGAGTGACCAGGATGGGGTGGGACACACTGGGGAAGAGCTGATGAAGCACTGTGAGCTAACATGCCCTACACTCTAGAGCAGTGGTCCTAATGATGCAATCCTTTAATACAGTTCCCATAACTGCAATTCAGCTTCAGCTATGAAGTATCTGAGGCCGCTGTGAAAGGGTTGCTCGGCCACCAAGGGGTCACAACCCACAGGTTCTAGGATCTAGACCTAGACAGCTCCAGCCCAGCCCTGACCATCCAGCACTGAGCACAGCTGTGTATCCTCAGCTGGGACGGCAAACAGATGCAGACGGCTCAGGGCTCAGCAGGCCCTAAGCAGAAAGCTGCCCTAACCGGACAGTGCCCCCTGGTCTCTACCTGTCCCCATACTACAGCTTACCTCAGGGGGCTTGCCTAGGTGCTGGGACAGAACGATGAGGTTGATGAGGGTCTCGGGATGGCCACTGTCCTGTAAACAGACAGGGGACAGACAGCTAGCAAACCCAGGCCCTGAACCCATAAACCAACATCTGTCTGGGGCCAGAAAGCCACTGTAGGGAAGGTGGGGTGGGGTCAGGCTGTCCCAGAGTCCTTCCCCATGCCCTCCAGCTCAGCTTAGCCCGAGTCTGCCCTCCCAGTTTTGGGGGCACCAAGTTCACCTGCGCTCCATAGAGCTGCTAGTTAATTGTGATGCCCCCTCTCGTTCTCCACCTGGGCAGGGATGGGAGGCCAGCTCAGGGGAGGGCATAGGGGGTATGCAGACGGGAGCCAACCAGCTGCCAAGTTCCACAACAGTGCACCTGTACCTAAAAGTCCCCAAAGCCAGCCAGGCGTGGTGGGGCACACCTTTAACCCTAGCACTCGGGAAGCAGAGGCAGACGGGTCTCTGTGAGTTCAAGCCAGCCTGGTCTACAGAGCTAGTTCCAGGACAGGCTCCAAACTACGGAGAAACCCTGTCTCAAAAACCAAGAGAGCAGGAGTCCCCTGTGGGGTTCAACTCCGCACATGATCTTCTTGGTTGTGGTTTCTGAGCGTGTGGAACAGAGTCTCAAACTGACCATCCTCCTGTTGTAGTGCTGTGGTGACAGACCTTACACACTTAGTCTTTCCTTATCACATTTCAGAGCCTTGTGCATGAGGTGAGGGCTCTGCCCCTGAGCAACACCCATGCGCTACTGAGGACAGCTCAGGGATCCTCAGCCCAAAGCCCCTGGCCCTAAAGTCTACTGGGGAGGTCTCTTTTATTGTTTTGTTTTTCCCAAGACAGGGTTTCTCTGTGTAGCCCTGGCTGTCCTAGAACTCACTCAGTAGACCAGGCTGTTCTCAAACTCAGAGATCCTCCTGCCTCTGCCTCCCAAGTGCTGGGATTAAAGACGTGCGCCACCACCCCCCAGCAATGCCTCTTTAATTTCAAGTAAGGCCAGTCACCTCAGCACCTGACACTAAGGAACAAAGATTTCCAGGATTTGAAAAGCTCCCAAGTGAACTTGGTGACACATTACCCCGGAGACCCTCACAGCGGGCATCAGAGGGGTCAGAGGGGTCAGCGGGGCTGGAGAGCATGTGTGGCCATTAATCAGTCCACCAAGGCTTCGATCTTGTGACCAGTTATGACTGAGGTTTTCACTTATTTGGGGTATAGTAGATGACAGGTGGCTTGGATGCCCCACCCACCTTGTCCAGAGCCTCCTGCAGCACACCCTCGGCAGTTGTCCCAGCGGCCCCTGTGCTGAGTGACAGGCTGCCTGGCCATTGAGCAGCAGCAGCGTGGGTGAGCACTTGTCAGCCAGCTCCTGGAAGATGTAGTAGGCTTCTTGCAGCTTCTCACCACCCTGTGGGGACACTTGTGTCACCTCTGCAAGCTCCAAGACACAGCTCAAGGTGAGTAGCTCTGTGGGGACCCTCCCTGCAGAGAACACTGTATAGAGGGTATGAGACATGCATGGGGCATCTCAAGAGTCCCTCCCTGCCAGACTGCCTGGCTCTAACCACTGCTGGATGCTGTGGAAAAGGTTTTCCAGGGATTGGTGTCCGCCCTGTGACTACCTGGCCAGAGTTGTCCCGTTGTTCATTACGTAGTTTAACACTAGCAGAAAGGCAGGGAGGAGGCTATGAAAATAAAGCTGAGACAGCTGTGCAGACAGAGCCTCAGGAAGCTGAAATGAGGTGACTCGAACCCAAGGGTTGAAGGACAACCTAGGACACAGTGACACTGGGTCTCAAATCAGCAAGGGCTGTCAGTGCTGGTCTATCACCCCAGCTACCCTGAGGCCTGTCACAGGAGGACACACTGCAAGCCTTGGGCTGGGGGACAATTCAGCAGGTAAAAGCTGCTGGCAGACCTAAAGACCAGCTCCATCTCCCCGTGCACACGCCCCGCCCCAAACACATGTGTATGAACGCAGCTCTGCACCATGAGCACCCTTGTGAAATGTTAATTTTTGTTTTTCCTTTTCTCTCTGTCTTTTCCTTCTTCAAGACAGAGTTTCTCTGTGTGGTTCTAGCTGTCCTGAACTCTCTGTAGACCACACTGGCCTTCAAAATTAACGTTGAAAAAGGTCAGAGAGCTGAAGATAGGTGAGCAGCTACCAGCACTTTCTACTTTTTTTGTTTGGTTTTTCAAGCTAGGGTTTCTCTGTGTAGCCCTGGCTGTTCTGAAACTCGCTCAAGTCAGGTTCGCCTCAAACTCAAGAGATCTGCCTGCCTCTGCCTCCCAAGTGCTGGGACAAATCCATCTTTTAAAAGGGCAGGAAGATGATCATGCATGGGGAGGGCACACTAGGGTGATGGAGCAGGGAGATTAGGAGTTCAAAACCAACCTCAACCACATGGCAAAATTTGAGGCCAGCCTGGGCTATGTGAGACTTAAGTCTCACATACACAGCAAAACAACAGGCACACACCTTTAATCCCAGCACTTGGGAGGGAGGTAGAGGCAGGTGCATCTCTGTGAGTTCGAGGCCAGTCTGGTCTACAAAGTGAGTTCCAGGACAGCCAGAGCTAAACATTGAAACCCTGTCTCAAAAAACCAAACCAAGCCAAAAAACAAGAACAACAAAAAACTAAAAAACAAAAACAAAACAACAAAAACAAAACACAGTAGAACACAAAATCCCTCAAAGCTAAATTTAAATAAATAAAACACGGCTTGGGTATAGCACAGTGGTACAGCACCTTGCCAAGCATGAGTAAGGCCCTGCATTTCATGCCAGTCCCAGAAAAAAAACAAAAAAACAAAAAACCCAAGCTGAAAATAAATAAGCAAACTTCCAGAAAGCCGTGTGAGGCCAGAGGCCTGGGCTCCCTGTAGAGGTCTGTGGACAAAGGAGCTCAGGAAAGGAGGGTAAGTCCAGGAACTGCAATGGTGCAGCTGCCAGGAGGCAAGGCAGTGTGGGCTGCGGATGCCCAGCCTGGAGCACTTCCTCCAGGAGTCACCGGCTCTGCCGCTCGGCTGCAGGTGTGGCATGAAGAGATCAACAGACACCTGTGGGCTTACCACAGCCAGGTTGACCCAGGCAGTGGCTAGCTGGGTGAGGTGGCATCCTCATCTTGGTCCTGCATCCTCTTCAGCTCCTTCCTAGGGCACAGGAGACAGACAAGGTGCTGAGTGGCCCGGGGACAGACCCTGGCACACTCTCCTGCCAGACTGTGTCTACCTGACACGGACTAGACGTGGCCGCCCACCTGCTGCCCCACAAGGTGAGGAACCCAGAGAGATGGTCTGCGCTGAGAGCTCAGCTGTGTGGCACTAGAGCAAGTTCCAGGCTTCCCACACGCTCCGGAGCTGCTATTCCACCTCAGCATCAACCCACGCCTATGCGGAGACCCCCACCCCCAGCAGGACAGTCTCCACTCACAGCCCAGCTTCAGAGGGAAACGGGCGGAGCACCCGTATCCCTATCCCCAGCCTTGCCCCTTCCCAGGGAGAGCTAGGTAAAGGACGGTGTGTCACTTGTGTGGAGCAGAGATAAGGAGAAGCCTCAGGGAAGCTGAGGCTGTGGCTCACCGGGCTAGGTCCAGCCTGTCCAGCTTGAGGAGGATCTGAACTGTCATGGCCGTGCTATGGACAAAGCAGAGAACAGAGTGGTCAGCAGGTGCCTGGGCTGCCAAGACTGACACCCCCACTTTTGCTAGTGAGCTCACAGGGGCCTGGAGTCTCTCTGGGGCTCTGCAGGGGCCAGACTTTTGGAGCACAGCACTGTCACCTGCTCCTCATCAGCCTCCCTCTCAGCTCCTGGGGAGACAGGTGATTTCCATCTAGACAGGAACGGATCTCAGGCCCAGTGGCAGCCAACTGTGTTCTCCTATTTACTTTCCCTCCCACTCCAAGACGGAAGCTTTCATCATCCGCCCTTGTTTTGATTGAGATTAGCTAGGCATGACCTTGAACTCAGATCCTCCTTCCTCTACCCACAAGTGCTGGCACGACAGGCTCCACCCACTTGAAGCATGCTCTCTTGCCACGTTGCCCAGGTTGGCCTCAAAACCCTATGACTCAGAAGGTGAGCACTGCCACTGAGCCTGGTGACTCCAGTCGATCCCCAGGACCCACACGGTGGACAAACCAACTCCCAAAGTGTCCACTGGTCTACAGAACACATGCACTGTGGTACAGGAAACCTGTGCCCAAATAAAATATATAAAGACAAAAAGCCTCAACCCATCTCCCCTAGCTTTCCAGGAGCTGGCATTTTAGATATGTGCCTGTTTGCCCCTTTTTCTTGCTTTGTTTACATTTTTTTAATAATTTTAAATTTTTCTTGGACAATTCATGCATGTATGAAACATATTTTGATTATATTCCTGTCTTACCCCTCCCTCTGGGATCCTTCAGATCACCCCCCTCTTTCTCTATATCTTATTTTTATGTGTGTGTGTGTGCACGCGTGAGTGCCCAAGGAGCACACGTGCGGACATCAGAGACCAAGCTGTCGGAGCTGCGGCTGGACTGGGCCCCAGTGGGACCCTGTCTCAGAAAAGCCAGAGGGAAGCAGGCTGCAGGCCACTTACCACTCGAGGCTGTCACCCTGATGCAGGGCGCGCAGGGCTGCATCTGGATTCTGGTCATGGAAGTAGACAGAGGCAGCCATGAGCAGGAAGGTGGTATTGGTCACGTCCACACTCCTGCTCATCTCACGGTCCAGCTCCACCACAATGGCATCCCTGCAAGATGCTACTGCTCAGAGAGGCTAAGGCAGGAGTTGGCCTCAGCCCTGGGACTGTGAGGGATCCCTTTCTTCAGGAGCGCTGGGGAGGTGCCAGCCCAGGGTGCATGCCAACAAACAGCAGAGTGGCCTGGTCCATCTCTACTGCCCATTTGATGCCGAGTCTCACATTCTTATGCAGACGGCAAACAAGCTGAGGTGGGAAGGGGCACTCCAGGCCTGCTGGGGGTTGCATGTAACAGCTGAGAAAACTGGATCAGAAGTTGTCAACCTCTGAGGAGTGGAATTTCAAAGACCTTTGTGCCAGGGTCTTGTGTTGAGCACGGCAAGCCTGGGTATGTGTGAAGCAGGCAGGACAGACTCTACCTGGGGTGTGCCAGCCCAGCTGCTATAAAGGGACAGTATTCTTGGTTCCCCTCCTAGGCTGGGTCTAAGACTCTGGGAGAGGGCCGGTGAACTGTTCCCAGAGCCCCCACACCCTTTTCTGTGCTAGGAGTGGAAGCCAAGGCCATGTGCAGGCTAAGCACGCAGCCAGGCCCCCAGGCCTGCAAAGTGCTGGGCAGCAGAACCATCCCCACCTCCACCGACAGGTGAGGGAAATGGAGGAAGAGGGGACACCTCACCCTCCCTCTGCAGATCCTGGCCCTGGCTATCTGGTGCCAGACACCTGCCCCTACAAGGCCTCACCTCCGGTTCTCAGTGGCAAGGTAGTCAGCAAACATGCGCACAGCCTGGAGCTCCGGGGCCGAGGAGGGCTTGATCTCGTCCAGGACCACGCCATACTTCCTCTACGGTCACAGGTGCACATCAGTCCTTCCGCCCACTGCCAGCATTACCAACACACTGCCCACACCAGCAGTGTCACGATTACCAGGTGCCCCTCACCTGTCACACCATGCCCCACTGCTGTAGCTGAGAACACAATGTCAGCAGTGCGGGACAGCAGGCGTCCCCTTCCCTCCTGACACCTATGGCTACTGCTGGAGCCACTCTGTCCTTTGCTGTAGTCTTTCTCACCCAGGTTGCTCTCAGCCTTTCCAAGTGCTGCAGATGTGTGTGTGGAGAGTCACGCGGCTCTTCCCCGACACACACAGAGAGGACTGAGGAACAGGAGGGGCTGGCAGCACAATCCTGTGCTGAAGCAGTGGGATTTCAAGTACCACTCCTGAACACCCACCTGCCCTGGCCAGAGTGAGAAGAGCTTCTCACAGAGATCACAGAAATATGTATTTTTGAGCAGGGTCTTGACGTGTAGCCAAGGCTACCCTAAACCCTGAACTTCTGCCTCTGAAGTGCTGGGGTGACAGGCCTGTGCCACTTGACACAGCTTGGGGTTTCTTTTTGAATGTGAAAATACACCTCATTGGTAGGCAATGAAGCCAGGCACAGTGGCAGGGGGAGGTAGTGGGAATAGGAGCAAGATCATCGTGGGCTACACAGTGAGTTCAAGGCCAGCCTGGGTTATACGAGATGGCCGGCAAGCCTGATGACCTAAGTTCAATTCTCAGGACCCACACAATGGATGGAGAGAATGGGGTGCAGCAAGTTGTCCTCCACCCACTCGCACACACCCTTTCCCTGAGGAAGAGTCCTGACAGGCCCCTGGCATGGCTGCTTGCAGCTTCCCTGCAGACTGCTTTGTGCCCCTGCCAAGGCCTGGCCCACGCTCACCTGTGCGATGTATGCTCTGTACAGGAAGACATCCCTCTCCACTTCTCTCTCGGGACTGGACAGCTGTGGGGACATGGGCAGAGACAGGGGTGCTGCAGGGCAGCTTCAGGGAGTACCAAGTCTAACTAGTTGTGAGCCTCCACTGGAATCCAGGAGACCCAGAACCCCATGGGCACCTCCACTCCACAGAGGGTGCACAGTATGAAAACCTGCTATCTCAACCATATAACCAAGAGGCTGCACCACCATCCAAGCATAACAGCGTGCTGTACCGCTATGGCTCCGCCAGCCGCTGCGTGCCCTAGCCCATCTGGGTGCCTACAAACCCTGCACACAGCTCAGCTGGACTTTGACTTTATCATCTCGGGAGCTTTTCTGGGTCCAGGTAAACCAGGCTGGCTTCAAACTCATGATGTATCTAAAAACAACCTTAAGCCGGGCGGTGGTGGCGCACGCCTTTAATCCCAGCACTCGGGAGGCAGAGGCAGGCGGATCTCTGAGTTCGAGGCCAGCCTGGTCTACAAGAGCTAGTTCCAGGACAGGCTCTAGAAACTACAGGGAAACCCTGTCTCGAAAAACCAAAAAAAAAAAAAAAAAAAACAACCTTAAACCGTTGGATCTTCCTGCTTCTGCCGCCTGCATGCTGGGATGACAGGTGTGTGCACCATGCTTGGCTACATAAGTGACTCTTGAAGGGCACCATCAATAAAGGTGAGCCTGAGGCCCTGAATCATCTTTGGGGAGACAGCAATGCTGGCTCCTGGTGTCTTTGAGGTGGGGAACCCAAGGCCACAATCCAGTCTCTGCCGTCCATGCACAAGAGAGCAACTTCACTACTTACAGGGCCAAGTCCCCCAGTCCCCACAGCAGGAAGTGTGCGGGCAGGACGGACCTGAAGACCGGGCCTGTGATCCCAGCACCCAGGAGGCTGAGGCAGGACGGTTTCAATTCAAGGTCAGCCTGGACTCTAAACATAGGGAGCCTTTGCTGGGAAGAGAGTTCTGGCCTTCCCCAAATCCCTCAAAGCCTGTAGAGCAGTTGACTATGAAGGAGACAGAAGGCTTTGGGAGGAGTGAGGCAACTGAGAGCTACTGGCTTATCTGAAGCTGAAGGCCTGGATGTTCTGCAGCAAGGGAGTGGTTGAATGAACCCCAGAGGTATGAACTGAGGAGCCATAAGATGGCAGAAATGTCAAGCGTATGTAGGTTGTGTATTCTATCCCCAGCATTTTAAGACATGGAGGAAGAGAGACAGAAACAGACAGAGGCTAGAGACTAGACCCATTCAAGTTTTTGGCACTTAGACTAGGCCATTCCTGTGGGGAGCGGGCACATACATTTATTTTAGACAGAACCCAGGGTGGCTTCTATTGATCATCCTGCCTCAGCCTCTGGAGTGGCTGGGCCCACACAACCTGAGGAGTCCTGATCACCACATCTGTCTAGCAGTTAGCAGCTCTCACGGGGCCTGAAGCTGATGCAGGGAGAGGCCAGCCTCAAGCTACCTACAATCCTAGTGCCTCCCTAGTGCAGATGTGTGATAGGCCACCTGCGGTTTAGAGGTTCTAGAAGGGCTGCTGATGGTGTCCTGGGAACTCAGCTGAAGGACACGGCTGAACTACAAGACATCCTGAGGTTCCCCAGGTGAGAAGTGTGGATGGCTGGTGTCTGAGATGGGGCTGCTGAGGGCAGACAGCAGGTGTGGAAAGGGAAAAGGAGAGAGAGGTAACAGGGCCACAGTGAGTCCTGGGCAGGGACACCCACAGAGGAAGAAAGACAGGCACAGGAAAGTTGCCTGTCCTCCAAAATACCTAAAGAAATAAGGAAAGAAAGGAAGAAAGACACTGTATTCAAAGAATCATTAAGATGGCTTGCTGGGCCACTGACCTGAATTCAGAGTCCAGAAGTCCAGAATCAGGAACTAACCACACACGTCCTCCTTAAGAGCAGAGACAAAGAGGAAAGTGACAGGAGAGGGAACAAAGCTGTTCTAAGGACGAGAGGAACCTACATCTGCTGTTCTGAGATGACGAAAAGCCAGGGACTAGAGAGAACCTTCTAGAAGCTTAGAAAGTCATCAGCAAATGCATAACCACTGGAAGTCCTTAGGAAGTGGAAAACCTGAACACGGCAGAGCCTACCAAATCTGAGAAGTCAGCCTGGTAAGAATCATGCTCCAAGCTCTCTGCTGGAGCCACGCCCCCAGGCCCTTACTGCCCAAACCTGGAACGCCAGCTGTTTTCACACTCAGAAGAGCCATGCCTAAGAATACCACTTTCTGTAACTCCTGCTCCTGTCATTTTATGACTGCCTGCTCTGCCTCTGTCACCAAGGCTAATGTACCTAGAAAGCTTGGCGGTCTATCAACTGTCTTCCACTGAGCTCAGGAGTGACTGGGTGACCTCATCAGCAGCCTAGCTGATGATGGACGCAGTTCTCCTCTTTCAGAGCTGGGACTGGGACTCAGCTGGTAGAGCACTTGCCTCAGGGCTGCGGTTTCCATCCTCAGTACTGCATGACTGGGCACGGTTGGGCATAACTGCGACCCTAGCACTCTGGAGCATCAGGAACACGGGGAGTCTGAGGACAGCTATGGGCTAAAGGAGACCCTGTCTTCCTTTTATAACTATACTTTTCTTTGGGGGGACAGTTCAAGATAGGTTTCTCTGTGTACCCCTGCTGTCCAGAACTCATTATGTAGACCAGGCTGGCCTCAAACTCAGAAATCAGCCTGCTTCTTCGTCCCAAATGTTGGGATTAAAGGTATGTATTGCCACGCCTGGCCTATTATTGCTTAAGATAGGGTTTGCCTAGAACTCCCCATGTAGAGCAGGCTGGTCCTGCCTCTGCCTCCCAAGTAGTGGGACAGAAGATGTGCCTGGTTTTAGACATTAAAATCCGGGCGGTGGTGGCACACACCTTTAATCCCAGCACTTGGGAAGCAGATGTAGGTGGATCTCTGTGACTTCCAAGACACAGAGTGAGTTCGAGGACAGCCAGACCTAAACAATAAGAAATCCTTTCTCGGAAAAAAAGAAAACAAAAAACAAAAAGGGGGAGGGGAAGACAAAGGGAAACAGTAAGAGGTGAAAAGTGAGGGAGTGGCGCAACCTGTCACCTCACCAGGACCCTGACTTCAGATCAACTCGGGCAATTAACAAACAGAATTTAGGGAACTGGGAGCACGGGCTGAGCCTGTCATCCCAGCACTGGAGAGGTGGAAACTGAAGGAGCACGACTTCAAGGTCAGCCTCCATTAACACAGCAAATTCAAAAGAAGCCCTCACTGTAAGAAAAACCGCGTCCGCCCAGAGTCGCAGCGCTCGCCGGAAGAAACCCCGCCCGCCGCCCACCTTCACTCGCTGCGCCTCGTTGATGCACTGCTGGTAGCTGCCGATATAGAAAGCGTTCTTCACGTCGAACAGCTCGTCTACATCTCCGGAGCCGCCAGAGGCCGCGCCGGGAGCCGGAGGAGCCATGTCGCCACCCCTTGTACACAGTCCTCTTCCTGGGACACGTAGACCGGAAGCAAGGTCCCGCCGCCGGGAACTGTGGGAAACATAGTTCTACCGAGCCAATCAGTAGTGCTGAAAATGATGCCGCGTGATGCACAGCCTCCTGGGAATTGTTGTTCAGGCACAGACAGCAAGTAAGACGGTTTCTTGCAGAAAACGCCAAAAAAGCGGCCGAGGCTGGGATTGGCTGAGGAACTTGTAGCGTGAGCTTGACGCAATATTAGTGCGCCGGAAGTGCTCATCATTGTACTCTCCACGCCGGTTCGGAGCATGGCGGGGTTTGCAGAACTCCAGCTATCATCGTGGCTCGTGGAACAATGTCGGGAGCTAGGGTTGAAGCAGCCCACGCCGGTGCAACTCGGCTGCATCCCGGCCATCCTGGAAGGTAAGTCCTCTCCGCTCTTCTCATGCCTGCCTTTCTTTGTCCCCGCTTCGTTAGCCCCCGTGGGTCCCACGAGTCAGGGGCTTTGGTTGTTTCGGGGACGCTGACCCGCAACATTGACGTTTAGGCTGCGACTGACTGGTGTGCGTTGTCACATAGACAGTGGCACCTCTGAAATTTTCGTAGTGCCCGAGCATAGGGAGAGTTTGGCGAATTAATCCATGGCACTGCAAAAACAGAGTAGAGCTGCTGTCTTTTTGACCTAGCAAAAAAAAAAAAAAAAAAAAAAACCAGAAAACAGAAAAAAGAGCCGTCAAACTCCAGGTAAAAATCAGAGATCCGTATTTGTGTCACTTTTTCTGTTAAAGAGACATCCCTTGGAGCCAGGCGTGGTGATTCTCAGTCATCCCAATATAGAACAGGCAGAAGCGGGAGGATCAGGAGTTCATGATAGTCCTCAGCTATGTAGCAAGTTCCAGACCATCCTGTGCATTTACTTAAGACCTTGTTTCAAAGAAGCAACCATAATAATTGTTGGACATTAGATCGTAACAAATTCAAGGAACTAATGAAATTTAAACAGTTTTAAACATTCCATTCTGCAGAAAGGGTGTCAACATAGAGAACAGGCAGAGTGACTGGTGCGCTGGTTTCCAGCAAGTTTTTGAAGCCTTTCCCCAAATCTGGAGGAATTCATGACGTTTCCTTCCGTAGACCAGCAGGGTTTGCCCCCTTCCTAGATCTCCCATCCCACTGGTTTTAGGGCTCCCAAGCTGTGTCTAATGAATTAGTTTGGAGCTTGAGGCAGTCCCCCTTTTCTGATCACATAGCAGGTTCCTGTAATTCTCCAAGCCTTAGAATTCTAAAACAGTCACCAACTAGTGGGAAGGAGGCCCAGCACCTCCTTCTCATCTGTCACTTCCATGAACTCTAAGTGCATGTCAGAAGTAGACCATAACCATCTGTTTCTTACACTGATGAATGATGCCTAGTGGGCCCTGCTTCATGTTGATACTGCTTTGCCATCTGCCTAGGTCGAGACTGCTTGGGCTGTGCAAAGACAGGAAGTGGCAAGACGGCTGCCTTTGTGCTTCCCATCTTGCAGAAGCTGTCTGAGGACCCTTACGGCATCTTCTGCCTAGTCCTGACACCCACCAGGTGAGTCTCCAGCACACTCCTCACGTGTGACTGGTCTAGCTGTGCTTTCTTGAATTAAGTGCCTTGACTTTGAGCCGCCCTTGTAATGAGCCTTGATCCTGTCAGCCAGCTGGCAGACTGGAGACTTATTAATTATGAAATTTCAGCCTATTGCTTAGGCTTGTTCCAACCTATAGGCTTGCTCCTATAATTTAAATTAACCCATTTGTATTAATCTATGTTCTATCACGGCATTACCTCTCTTCCATCCTAACAACTGAGCCATCTCTTCAACCCCCATCTTTTTTGAGAGAGGTTCTCTCACTGAAACTAGGGCTCATTAATTGGCTTGGCTGGCTGAGCAGTGAACCCCAGCCACCCTGCGACGTCACTGCCCTTCCTCACCCGCCTGAGGTGAGAGATGCTGCTGCACACTGAGCTTCACAAGGACCCTGCAGATCTGAACTCGGGTCTTCGTGCTTGAGCAGTGAGTGGTTTGCCCACATAAGTTGATTTACTGCTCGTATGTACATGCTGTGTGCACATGTGGGGGTCAGAGGTCCACCTGCAGGAATCAGTTCTTCCTTCTACCATGTGGGTCCTGGGGACGGGACCTGGGACGGTAGCTTGCACCTTCCCTGCTGAGCCACGTCGCCAGTCCCCCTAGAACTGATTTTTGAGGAGGCCACCAACATTAGGGAGGTGGAGGGCGCAAGGAGCCTGGGGAAGGGGAAACAATGGAGAGAAGCCCAGGTGCTTGCTGACTCAACTGGCCCTTCTCATCCACAGGGAGCTGGCCTACCAGATTGCTGAGCAGTTCCGGGTGCTGGGAAAGCCCCTGGGTCTGAAGGACTGCATTATCGTTGGCGGCATGGGTATGGGGGCTGAGAGGCTGGGGTGAGCCGTGGGTCCCTGTTGATCCCACCCACCTAGCCTCACCTCTCCCCCCACTCCAGACATGGTGGCTCAGGCGCTGGAGCTGTCTCGAAAGCCACACGTGGTGATTGCCACCCCTGGACGCCTGGCTGACCACCTGCGCAGCTCCAACACGTTCAACATGAAGAAGATCCGGTTCCTGGTGAGCCAAGTGTTCCCCTCGGACCTCGAAGCCAGAGACTGGTCTAGGAAACATGCAGTATCCATTGTCTTTTCTTTTCTTTCTTTTCTGTTTGAGGTAGGGTCTCTATGTAGCCCTGGCTGTCCTGTAACTCTCTGTGTAGATGTGAGCTACTACTATGGTCAGCTGACATCCATTCTTGACTTAGTTTCACATGGGCAAAGGGCTAGAAATAAAGACAAGGGCCGCCTGGGTGTGGTGCCACTTACCTTTCATCCCAGTACTTGGGAGGTAGAGACAGAAGGGTCTCTGTGAGTTTGAGGCCAGCCTGATCTACATAGTAAGTTCCAGGACATTGAGGGCTCCACATTGAGCCCTTGCTTCATATGGACACAGCATACAGAAGGCGGGCACCCTTGAGGACCTGCTGGAGCCTTGCAGAGTTGGGGGTGTGGGCCTGAGGCCGGAGCACTGCTTAGGAGCCCATTGGGTCGTCCCTGAAGAGCAGGGTTACTGGGCGTGGTGCAGGTCTTGGGTTGTGTTCCCAGCTTTTGCACTGGTCCAGCCCCTTGTCCCACCCCTCTGGTGGCAGGTGATGGATGAAGCTGACCGGCTGCTGGAGCAGGGTTGCACCGACTTCACTGCAGACCTGGAGACCATCCTGGCAGCTGTTCCAGCATGCAGGCAGACACTGCTGTTCAGTGCCACACTGACCGACACGCTCAAGGAACTGCAGGGCCTGGCTACCAACCAGCCTTTCTTCTGGGAGGCTCAGGCCCCGTGAGTTCGAAAGCTGTGGGTAATGGTCCAACCGGAAAGTTCGGGCAGAAGGGGAAACTGAGGCTCTGCTGATGCTTTGCCTCCAGGGTACGCACAGTGGAGCAGCTTGACCAGCGCTACCTGCTGGTGCCGGAGAAGGTGAAGGACGCCTACCTGGTGCACCTGGTCCAGACCTTCCAGGACCAGCTGGAGGACTGCTCCATCATCATCTTCACCAACACCTGCAAGTGAGTGGGCAGCGCCCACTACACACTGTGGCCCTGACTCAAACCAAACAGAAATCTCAAAATAGCTGTTGGCTGTGTCAGCTTAAGTCAGTTAGAAGGGCAGAAACAGGAGGCTCGTGTCTGTCCACAGAAGAGGACATGTTCTCTGTGGGACAGAGCAGGCGGCCATCAGACATGGCAGGACCCAGCCACTTAAGAGCGCTATTCTGGAAGTCAGTGCCACAGTTAGGGCTGGTCCTTATTGGTTCTAGCTTTGAGAAGCACAGCAGGCAGACAGCAGACCCAGCATTTCTACAACTCTCAGACCACTTGTGTGACGTTCCGGTAGGTTGAGGCAACATACCCACAACCACCCTTTTTCCTCTAGGATCTGCCAAATCCTTTGTATGATGCTTCGGAAGTTCAATTTCCCCACAGTGGCGCTGCACTCGATGATGAAGCAGGTGACGCCCATGGCACAGCCTCTCCAGCCTCACTGTTGCCACTCAGGCTGGGCATGGAGCCTAGCGTGAGACCCTGTGATCCATCCCCAGCCATGTAGGCTGAGCATGCTTGCATGCCTGTTACAGTTGTTCAGGACTCAGCACTCAGGAGCGGGGGCAGGACAAACAGGAGTTTAAAGCCAGCTTAGGCTTTAAACCGTGGGTTTTTGTTTTCCTTGGGAGTCTTGGAGGGGGGGGTGCTTTTTCTTGTAGTTTGAGACAGGGTCTCTATGTAGTCCTGTCTGTCTTGGATCGCTCTTTAACAAAACCTACCTGTCTTTAACAACCCTGTCTTTAACAAAAACACGGAAACAAGATATCACATCTCAGTGGTGCCCGCCCTCTCCCGTCACCCTGGTGTCCCATTTGACTTTGAGGCTGCCTCCTCCCTGGTCTCTCTCATCCCAGCCCCATCTGTCTGCTCACAAACCTCCCCCCACCTGTGGCACAGAAAGAACGCTTCGCAGCCCTGGCCAAGTTCAAGTCCAGCGTGTACCGGATTCTTATCGCCACGGATGTAGCCTCAAGGTGAGCAGGCTCAGTGTGCCTTTCTTCAGGGGTCTAGGCCACTGTGAGACCAAAAGGCTGGGCTTGGGCGTGGGGAGGAATGACATGGATACCCCACCTGAGTGCTCTATACCAACAGGGGCCTAGACATCCCCACTGTGCAAGTGGTCATCAACCACAACACCCCCGGGCTCCCCAAGATCTACATCCACCGAGTTGGTCGAACAGCCCGTGCAGGTGAGCAGATCCGGGTGTGGGAGGCTCTAGTTGTAGTGAGAGACACCGGGAGCTCAGGTCCGTCCTTCAGAAGCAGAGTCAATGGGGGGCACCTTTCCAGTACACTTTTGGCTTGGCACCTCACTGGAATGCTGACCTAGGGACCAGGAAGACATCTGTAGTCCCTCCTGCTTGTAACCAGGAGACAGCTTATAAGCAGCTGGGATGAGCCACTTGGTGGGGCCCGGGTTCTCTAACAGCTGTGTCCCACAGGGCGGCAGGGACAGGCCATCACACTGGTGACGCAGTATGACATTCACCTGCTGCATGCCATCGAGGAGCAGATCAGTAAGTGGGTAGGGTCCATGGGTGGGTGATGGCTTCCCTGCCTGGGTCACTCTGGAGCTGTAGACCAGTGCAGAGTGTCACACAGCCAACACTACAGAAAAACCTGTGGCTCACAGGGCCACCAGTCTTGGAGCTGCATCTGTGGTAGTTAGGTGGCCAGGACTTGTAGCCCTCCCCCATCTTAAACAGCCGCTGAGACACTTGCCCTCCCTGAGCTCTCTCCGTTTACGCCTCAGCCTCCCGGGGAACTGGGATCCCAGGCGCCTGGGTCTCATCTCACTCGCACATTTCATTTACTCGTTCATTTATTTGAGACAGATCCTTGCTCTACAGAGTTGGCCTGGAAACTCACAGTGATCCCCCTGCCTCAGCCTCCCCAGTGCTGTAATGGCAGACATCTGCCACCAAGTTTGGCACTTTTTTCCGAATGTCATCAGTCCAGACATCTGGAATCGGGGCTCAAAGGGCCAGTTGCACTCAGCCCAGCTCAGTGTTGCCTGTCTCCTCTCACATCTGCTCTGCAGAGAAGCAGCTGGAGGAGCTGGCTGTGGAGGAGGCCGAGGTCCTGAAAATCCTCACGCAGGTCAACGTGGTGCGCAGAGAGTGCGAGATTGTGAGTGTGGCCACCAGGTTGTGGAGCGGGGCTCCCTGCCCCGTGGGCCTGCCCTGACCTGTACCCTCTCCGTAGAAACTGGAGGCCTCGCATTTCGATGAAAAGAAGGAGATCAATAAGCGGAAGCAGCTGATCTTGGAGGGGAAGGTAGACCAAGGGGCAGGGCTAAGCAGGGGGTGTAGCCAGTATGGATGGGCTGGGCTTAGGGGCCGAGAGGGTCGCTGGGAAGCTGCTCTGCTGGGATCTCAGGATCTCAACCGGCCTTGCTCCCTTCCTCAGGACCCGGACCTGGAGGCCAAGCGCAAGGCAGAACTGGCCAAGATCAAGCAACAGAATCGGCGCTTTAAGGAGAAAGTGGGGCAGACGCTTCGGCGACAAAAAGCAGGGAGCACAGGCCGAGGGGCTCGTCCTCCTGAACCTCGGCTTCCGGTGTCTACCCAGGACAAGGCCCAGACCTGAGTGCAAACCTGCAGCCGCTGGCCCTTGGGTGGGCCACAGAGGACCTCAGTAAACACTCTTTGAACCTGCCAGTCCTACTTGAGAATGGGGCGGGATGGGTGTTGGCCTGCGGGTCTCTGGTCCCCAAGGCCTCTCTTGCCCCTTGGGGATGACCACCGCGGCCCTCCCTTGCATCTCTGGGATGCAGGGCGGTGGCAGCTAGCGACAACAGGTGCCAGCAACACCGCGTGCTTGTACAGCCACGTAGAAATGTAATCTGGGTATCAGCGCCACTCTTGGATTCTAGAAAACTACACAGTGCAAAGCTCAGAGGCAGCCTGGTCCCCTGCCAGGGCACCTTAGGCCGCAGACCCACCAGGGCCAACTAGGGTGTCACCTCTGCCAGGCGCGCCAGGCCCTCACGCAGCTCACTCAGCTCGAACAGTCGCACGTCTAGGAGCTGCGCGGCCCGGCCCACCTCTGCCCGCGCGCGCTCCCGCTCAGCCTGAGCCTCCTCTAGGCTGCACTCCATGGCCCGCAGCTGCTGCTCCAGCTCTGCATTCCGTGATTCCAGGTCCTGCAGGGGGAGGAAGGAGCGTGGGGTGGGGCGGTCTATGAAGCCTCTGGTTGCCCTCCCTGCTGGTGTGATCCATGGCTCCCACAGGCTGGGAGACTACAACAGTAAAGTGTCTTAAAAGCGTGAGATGCCCAGCGTGAGTTCAGAGCCCAGTGATCACATAAAAAGCTGAGCATGGTTGGCATGCATTTGTAATCCCAAGCAGGATTCCTGGAGCACACTGGCCTGCCTAAGCCTGCCCCAGGCCAGTAAGAAACCGTAATTCTAAGGACTGGGGAGATGGTCAGTGTTTAAGAATATAAACTCCGGAGCACTTGGGTTCGCTTTCAAGTATCCACATGGGGCGACTCACAACCGTATGTAGTGCCCTAGGGGGTACAACCCCTGACATGTAAGGGAATCTGCACAAAACCACACAAGGAAAGCCAGATGCACCTGGGGGGAGCATGGCGGCACACGCCTTTGATCCCAGCACTGAGAGGCAGAGGCAGGTGGATCTCTGAGTTACAGAACAGCTGCAGCTAAAGCCACAAAAATACCCAAGTTGAAGGTTTAATCCCCAGTACCCACATGGTGGGAGGAAAAAATTAACCCCTAACCTTGTGATCCCAGGAAAGCTCTCAAAGACAGAAGCATGCTTAGCGAAGTGACTGGTATTTAACTGAAGAGATGGTGAAGTGCCGGCTGTAACCTGACAGTCCTCAATCCCAGTCCCTCTTACCCACGGGAAATCCGGTGCCCCAGATTCAGCTAGGGTCGAAGAACAGATCCCTGCTGCTCGGTGGCTCAGATCCCAGTCCAGAAAAATCTGAGTTCTACGCGCAGTGAGACAGACTGAAGCCTGTGGCCGTCTGGTGTGCGTGCACACCACAAACAGGCCACCAGTCCAAGGGTCCTGGGCTCTAAATCTCTGCACAAGCTGCACCCACCCCCAAGGACAACAGAGTCCCCAGGAATGTCTTGGGGACACTCCGGGTACTTTTTTGGGTGCCACAGACTGCTCAAGTGTGGGAGGATGAGGTCTGAGACTCGAAGTTTGGGTAGATATTCCCACCCTGCTCACAGGCAGGTGGAGCCTGTTCTACACGCTCACATACATGCACCCATGACCCATAGCCAACCTGAACCTTCTGCTGTGTCTCCTCCCGCTCAGTAGTGTCAGGAGCTTCTCGAGTTCCTGAGCTTTGATTCTTC
Organism: Arvicola amphibius; assembly: GCF_903992535.2. Lineage (NCBI taxonomy): Eukaryota > Metazoa > Chordata > Mammalia > Rodentia > Cricetidae > Arvicola > Arvicola amphibius. The sequence goes on along the minus strand of NC_052050.1, from coordinate 104,499,553 downwards.
AAAGTCTGGATCTCCTAGAGAGAAAAGGTTCCGGGTCTGCTCAGAGAACCCTGGATTCCCAGGGAGACTGGCCCGAGGCAAGACCCTGGAGCTTGCCCCTGGCTCACCTGGTCCTTGGTCTGCACCTGAGCCTCCATTTGCTCCACGGATTGGCTGGTAACCTCCTTCTCGCCCACCGGAACCGGCTCTGCAGCCGCCTGGGCCTCCAGCTCCGCCACCTGCACACACGCAGCTCAGCAGTCCCACGCTCCGGGACATGGAGAGCCTGGGGATCTCATGGTCTCAAGTCATTTTACAGCAAGAAATGACATTCTGGAGACTGAAACGGGGCAGAAGAGATGGGGGGGGGTCCTCACCCGCTGCCGCAGGCGCTCGGCCTCTGCACGCTGGGCCTCCAGCTGCTGCCTCCATTGCGCGGCAGCTGCGTTGGCCTCGCGTAGGGCCCCTGCCAGCCTCTGGTTGCTGTCCTGTAGTGCGAAGAACTCGGCCTCCCACTGGACCTCGCCCACGGAGCTGCAGGGAAAACACCAGGCTGGGGTGTGCATAGCCAGAGCGGATGGCAACTAGCGGAGCCCCTCCTGGGCTAGGAGCAGGGTCGGAACAACACTAAACTAGGAAGTGGGGACCAGGGCATGTGGAACTGAGACAGGAGGATCGCCTTAAGCTCGATGTCAGTCTAGGCTACATAATGAGTTTCAGGCCAGAGTGGGCTACACCGCGAGACCCTACCTCCAAAGATTTTTGGAAATCTATCCTTGTCCCTCCCAGATTGCCACGTGATAGCCCATGAGAGCCACGGAATGGGAAGTAAATGATGAGGGAGGGGCAACCTCCATGAGGCAGGAACCGATCGCCTCCTTTCCCAGGTCCGCAGCCTGGATTCCTACCCCACACCCCTGCCACCTGTGGCATCCACGCCCATACAAACCTTGCTCCGGTATTACCACCACCATCCAAGGCCCCATCCCACTACCCACGCCCCTTAATCCCAGTAAGGGCCCTGGCCGCAGCAACACTACGTCCCCTGCATCCTAAAAGTCTGTCCTGGGGATTCCCTGGCACACCTATGGTGCCAGCCAAGGCCCTGCAGCTCAGTTAGAGCCACAATACACTCCTTAGGCCCCAGCCACGCCCCATCTTGGCTTCAAGCAGGCCCCACCCCTCACCCTTCCGACAGCATCTTCTTCAAGCGCTCTCGCTCGGTGGGGCCAGGGGCGTCTGCACTCTGGCTGCGGAACAACTTCTCCTCTCCGGGACCGTTGGTGCTGACCAAGGGACTTGGGGGAACCTGTGTGTGGGAGCCAGGACTGAGTCACTGGGAGAGCTTGCTTCAGTCAAGGACGAAGTAGAAGTAAGGTAGATTGAGTCGAGGACTGGGGTCACTGGGGTATTGATTGAAATTAGGGAGTCTGAACAGGCCTGTGAAGCCCAGTGTTGTGTCTCTTCTCCTCACCCTTCATAGCTCCCCAGGCTCCTGGATGGGGAACCGCACCCCCGGGGGGGGGGGGTCTTCACTGACACCGCAAGACCCAACAACCCTTAGAAACAGGGATCTGAACACTTGGAACTATTCTCCAGGAAGTTTTCCCCTGGGCACAGAGATGTCAAACATTCCACTTAAAACTGAGGAATGGTCTGGTGAGATGGCTCAGTGAAGGAGCTGACTCCCATGTAGGGCTCTGCACCCAGACACATGGACACACTGCACACATATGACAAATGTCCACGGCCATCAGTCAGCCTTGGACACACATGTGCACACATATGATAAATGTCCAAGGCAATCGGTCAGCCTTAGACACACATGTGCACATATATGATAAATGTCCAAGGCCATCGGTCAGCCTTAGACACATGTGCACACATATGATAAATGTCCAAGGCCATTGGTCAGCCTTGGACACCTGACCTCAGAAGCACACACAGCTGCTCAGGAATGTGGCAGGAATCGAGGGCAACAGAGGCAGACAGCAGAAATACCTACCTGGTGAGAGGCAAGGGCCAGGGCAGAACTAGTGAATTCACCATCTTGAGATTTCTCCCGAGCCAGTCTGGCAGCTTCCTTCACCTCCTGAAACTTCTCAGCAAACTGGGGGTGAGGCAGGGGGACAATCAGAGGCATTTCCCTCACCACCTGTCACATCCCTATCCCCCACCTGCCCTGTCACCCTGGAGCCTTTGGGGAAGGTTGGAAAAGGTCAACCCTGTGACCATCTTGGGTATCAAGGGTGACGGGTTATGCCATAGAGGTGACATTAAGGTTCTGAGCCACACAGAAAGGGACTCCGTGTTCCTGTCAGGGTGGCTGGGAGTGGACAGCGGGAGGCTGCGCCCATCTGTCCTTCGCGCTGGCCAGTATCTCATAACACAGGAAAGGGTGTTCACAGCCTGAGGGTGCTGGCCTCCTGGCCCTCCTGCTCCTAAATGGGCCATCTGACAGCGAGTGCTGTCATGTGCTTGTGATAATGTATTTTCTTTTCACTTTGAAATAATTTCCATAGGCAGCAGGTAAGAGCACTGGCTGCTCTTCCAAAGGATCTGGATTCAATTCCCAGTTCACAACTGTCTGTGACTCAAGTTGCAGGGGATCTGACTCCCTCACACAGACCAATGATCATAAAATTAAATTTTCATTTATCAGAAATAATCTGTGAAGACCTAGCAATGACTCAGTGGTTAGAAAGGAAGGCAGAGCTGTAGCAGAGTGCACACCACCTCAGGCAACTCCCAACTGTGACTCCAGGGGATCCAGCACCCTCTTCTGGTCTCTCGGGACATCCACACACATGCACACAGGCACACATAAATTTCTTAAAAAACAAAAAACCAAGCTGTGGTGGCGCACGCCTTTAACCCTAGCACTGGGGAAGCAGAGGCAGGTGGATCTCTGTGAGTTCGAGGCCAGCCTGGTCTTCAGAGTGAGTTCCAGGAAAGCCAGGGCTACACAGAGAGACCCTGCCTCGAAAAGAGAAGAAAAGAATGTCTGAGGCCAGCAATCTGACTCGATAAGCTGCTGTCAAGCCTGATGACCTAAGTGTGACCCACGGGACCTGCACGTTAGGAGGGAACTGACCCTCACAGGCTGTCCCTTGACTTCCAAAGCACACTGCACCACACACAGACACGCAGCACAGAAAAAACGAATAAATGTAATAAAAACTCTTAAAAGAAACCGTGTTTGGGGGGGCTGGAGAGATGGCTCAGAGGTTAAGGGCACTGACTGCTCTTCCTGAGGTCCTGAGTTCAATTCCCAGCAACCACATGGTGGCTCACAACCATCTGTAATGAGATCTGGTGCCCTCTCTGGCGAGTAGGCATATATGCAGACAGAACACTGTATACATAATAAATAAAAATTAAAAAAAAGAAAAAAGAAACTGTGTTTTTAATTGTATGTACATACATACATGTAAGCGCCCCCAAAACCAGAGGCCTGAGTTCCCTCCGCGGAGCAGGAGGAGGTGGAGCTCCACACAGGTGCTGAGACTGACTCAGTCCTCTGCCAGAGGGGCACATGCTCTGGACCAGCACACCCTGGGCCGCACTACCGCCAGCTAAGCGCTTGAGAAGCACAGGCAGGCAGATTAGGAAGCTAAGGTTAACCTTAGCTAGAATCTGAATTTGCAACCAGCTTGGTTTACACAGCAAGTTCCAGATCAGCCAGGGCTACAAACACAATGTGGGACCCCATTACCCACAAAAAAGAAAAATAAGAAAATAATTTTTTAAAAACTTATTTTATTTTATGTGTGTCACAGTTTTTCCTGCATGTATATCTGGGCACCACATATGGGCCGGGTGCCCATGTCCAGGTGTTAGGTCCCCTGGAACTGGAGTTATAGATGGCTGGGATGGATGGATGGGTGCTGGGGACTGAACCCGGGTCCTCTGCAAGAGCAGCCAGTGTTTTTAAAAACAGAGCCATCGCTCCAACCCAGATGTTTTTTTTTAACCAGGCAGGTCGATCTCCATGAGTGTGAGGCCAGCCTGATCTACAGAGCAAGTTCCAGGACAGCCAAGGCTATGTAGAGAAACCCTGTCTCAAAAAAAACAACCCCCTCCCAAAAAGGAAGAAAAGTCTTGTCAAAAAAAAAAAAAAGAAGAAGAAAAGAAAAGAAAGAAAGAAAAAGAAAAAAAAAGGAGAGGGGTTGGGATCTGCAGCAAGGGTTCAAGGGTTCAGGGGTTAAGAGCACTGACTGCTCTTGCAGAGGACCCAGGTTCTGTTCCCAGCACCCACATGGTGACTCACAACCATCTGGAACTCCAGTTCCAGGGGATCTGTCGTGACCTGCAGAGATGGTGCCAGCACATACAGTGTATTCACATACAAGTAAAACCCATATACACATGAAATAAAAATATTAAACCAGCAAACACACAAAAAATCAAAAGGCAGGCATGGTAGTTCATGCTTTTAATCCCAGCACTGGGAGGCAGGAGAATTACTGAGTTCAAAGGCAGCCTGGTTTACAAAGAGAGCTCCAGAACAGGCAAGGATACAGAGTGACCTGTCTCATAAAACAACAAAACAAAACAAAATTCGGGGTTGCAATATGGTTCAATGGCTAGGTAGTGGTGATGCCCTCGGGAGGCAGAAGTAGGTGGATTTCAATGAGTTCAAGGACAGCATGGTCTATGGTCTATAGAGTGAGTTCCAGGACAGCCAAGGTTGTTCTGTCTCAAAATAGTCAAAAACCAAAACCAAACAAACATAAAAAAACCAAACCAAAACACTTAAAAACCCAACACAACAATATGGTTCAATGAAAGCACAGGCGTTTGCTGCCAACTCTGATGCTGGTTCTCAGAACCCAGGGGACGGACAAAGAGAACTGATCCCTGATCATTTTCTCTACCCTTTGTAGGTGTGTCCACACAAATTCACACCTAAAGCAAATAAAAAAGTAATAATCCTTTTTATTAAAAAAAATTGAGGGGGTTGGATAGATGGCCCAGGAGTTAAGAGTGCTTCCAAAAGATGACTTCAGTTCCCAGCATCTCTAACAGGTGCCCCAACAGTGCCTGTAACTCCAGTTCCCGAGGTCGAATGCCATCTTCTTATCTCTGCAGGCACCAGCACACACAGCACATGCACACATGGCACATGCACACACACGGCACATGCACACACATGGCACATGCACACACATGCACACACACGCACACACGCACAGATAAAATAAATCTAAAACAAATGACGGACCCAGCACTAAGTGGTGACGGCAGAGGCTGGAGAGAGAGGGGCTTCTCAGGTGGGGAATGTGCCAGTACAGGCTTCTATCTGATGCCCCAAGAGGTACAAGGAGTATGTAATGTTGGAGCCAAGGGGGCAAATGACCATACTACCCAGTGCACTCAAGGGGTCTTGCTCTCTGTGAACCCACCACAAGGGACACAGATGCAGTCACTGCTCATGTCCCTGCCCACCTGGGTCAGCTGCTGTTCAGAGGCAAAGCCTAGGCCATAGACAGTGTTGGCTCGACTGTCTGCCCACTGCCCAAACTTCTGAGAGGTTTTGGTGAAGGTCATGTTGGGGGTGACTGTGCTGTTGATGATGGCCTGGGAATGAGGAAAGCAAGATTTCAGATCAGCAGGAGTGGTAACAACCATCACCAGCAGCCAGCCTGACAGCCGAGGAGACTACATAGTGGATTAAAAAAATAATCTAGGCACCTGTCTCAGGCTCGGTAGAAAGCCCCCATCCAGAGTCTCCCAGAGGCATGACTTGTGGGCCGAGCCCCCCCTAGGACCCCTCAGTGGAGGCTGGAGTAGATTCTTGGTGCACTGAGGTCCAGTATCCCCATCTGAGTGGATGAGCCCCCCCTGTGAGAGCCCCTGCTGAGCTGGGTCCCAGAAAGGCTCGCTGATCTCCATTCCCTAGGTTACCCAGCTTCACATCTGGCTGCTAGCACCGGCCCCAGCCCCTGCTCAGACCTTGGCACCCCCGATGCTGATGATGCGGTACACGTTTCGGGTGGCATCGTAGAAATAGGACACAGTGAGTGCGTGCTTGCCAGCTGGGATCCAATTCCGCTTGGTAGTAGGGTCGATCTGGAAGACGTGAGCCCGGGTGCTGAAGATTGGCTGTTCCCTGAAGGGGGAACAGAAGCTCTATAGGGGCTGGTCACTTACAGCTAGGTCTGACCCGAGTAGGTGAGTGCTCACCTGGCTGTGGACATTGGTCAGGCTGAGCTGGATGGCATCTAAGGGGCACCCAGAGAGGTCTCTGGGGAGAGATGGGGCTGATGAGCAATGATTGATCCAGCCAGGGATGCTCAGGCCAAGCAGGTCCTCCAGATGACTTCCTTCACAAAAGTAGCAAGGAAGGAAAGGGGCAGAATTGGGCGATCAGAGCAGTAGTCACTGACAGACTTAGCCCAGTCTGGCCTTGAAATCACCACACCCAGGCTGGCCTTGAATGCTCCTCTGGGCTCTGCTTCCCAAGCGCTGGGGTGACCGGCCTGCCCATCACACTCAGTCTCTGTGGTGCTGGGATGGAGCTGAGGGCTTCCTGTACCAATGGAGTTGTAGCCCCCACATCTGAGCTGAGTGGTCTCTAGGTCTCTAGTGTCACCAGAGAGGTGACAGAGCACCACCAAACTGCCTGGGTAGGAGACAACTCCAAGAACAGCCAAGCGGCCCTTGGCATGCAAATGTCATCCTCACCCTCCAGGTTACCAGTCCTCCCACGGGAACTGGGCATGTGGCCAAGATCAAGTGAGTGGCACATCTTATTCACCCCTTCCCATCTGACAGCCCCGCAGAGGCCTTGCATGAAAAGTGGAACAAAGCTGGATTGGTGGTGAGAGCTAGTGATCCCATCTACTCAGGAGACTAAGGCGGTTAGATCATGCATCGCAGGAGTTCAAGGCCACCCTGGACAGCAGCACCATAGACCCCCATCTCTGAGAGTAAAAGTGGATCACTTCCAGGGGCCAAACCCGGAACTTAGGAACTCTCTGCTCCCACAGAAGGACCACTTAGCACACACCCCAAGGGAAAGGCTACATCTTGGAGTCCAAGTCGAGTCTCCAGGGGACCCTAGCCTATTTAAAATGAGGGGTTGGAGATATAGCTCAGCGGTTAAGAGCACCGGTTGCTCTCCCAGAGCTCCTAAGTTCAATTCCCAGCAATCACATGCTCACAACCATCTATAATAGAATCTGATTCTTCTGGTGTCCCTGAAGACAGGTCACTAATATACATTAAATGAATACATAAATATTAAGAAAACGGGACAAAATTAAAGTTTGGCAAGGTGGCACACGTCTGTCATCGCAGCACCAGGGAGGATGAGGCAAGATTGTTGAGACTTTGAGGCCAACCTGGACTATTGAATAGGACCTTACCTTATCTCTACACACACACACACACACACACACACACACACACACACGCAATGCATGCACACGCGCATACGAAAGACAGTAGGTAAGTGGCTCAACCCAGGTCCCACCATGTGAGCAGAGAACAAGACTGGGAGAAGGGGGCTCCCCAGCCTTCTGTGGGTGCCTGTACCCATCACCCGGGAGTTTTGGATACCCTCCTGAACCCCCAAATCTGCACCCGAGGGGATTGAAGAAGGGTCCTGCTGATGCAGTAAGGCAGGGTCAGGCTCCTGAGGTCAGCCCCCTCCCCCATGTTGTCCTGGGCAGCCGCTGTCACGGTCACGGGGTCTGAAATCGGAGCCCCTATGCGGGGGAAGGGCAGCTCTACTCGAGTCGGGAACGCGATTAGGACTGGCGGAGATTAGGGAAAAGGGTCCCGAACCCAGGCCTTTCCGGTCGGGCCGCTCCTGCTGGGACTTGCTGAGATCGGGAAAAGTTACTCACCAAGTAGTCACGCGCCTCGGAGCGGCTGCGCGGGGTAGGAGATCCCGATCGCGCGCGGCAGGGCTCCTGACAGAAGCCCGGCGCCCGAATCCCACTTCGGACCGGTCCCCACCCGCTCCGGGGCAGCCAGTGCGCCCCAACTCTGGAAGCCGCGGACCCGCAACTTTCCAAGCAGTGGAGCCTCGCGATTCCGCGTCTCCGACACCCAGACCCGGGGCTGGAAAACCCAGTGCAGCTGCGCCCCACGCCCCAGGATCCCTGCCCGCACCCCAAGACCCCAGCCAGACCCTCAGCCTGCACCCTTTATCACCCCGGCCCCGCTGCACATTCTGCAACTTTGGAAACCGGCTGTGCCCCCGCGCTCCCTGTAACCCTCGTGCCCAGATCGTGCCTCGGGAGTTGGGGTGCCCCTGCCCGGCTCACCCACGTCGCCGCCGCCGCTGCCTTCGGCCGGCGCCCTCAGCGCACCCCGCACCGCCCGCGCCTTTGTCTGCGCCGCCTCCGGTCCCATCGCGGCCAGTCCCCGCGCCGCCCCGCCTCTGCCCAGCGCCCCCTGCCGGCCAGGGAGTGAGGGCGGGAGGAGGGAGGAGACCCGGAGAAGGAAGAATGGGGAGGGCGGACTGCGGAGGGGGGAGGGGGGGCTCCAACGGGAATCTGTGGAGGGGTTGGGGGAGGGAGCCAAGAACTGCTAGTGAATGGAGCAGAGGGGAAATGGGGCGGGGTAAAGGGGCAGAGGAAGGGGAGGGCACCAGGAGGTCAGGAGGAGGGACTCCTGGGTGGTGTGGGGGGGGGAAGCAGAGAGAAGAAACAGAAGGAAGAAGGGGGAGTGACATGGGCAGGGGAGGGAGGGTGGGGCCTGGGAAGGAGTCGGGGAATAGAAGGTAAGGTGAAGGGTCTGCAGGGCAGAGAAGGGGACTGTCAAGGAGGGCTGAGGCGGACGGGGGTAGAGAGGGAGGGGCCGGAAAGTCAGGGGCCAGAGAGTGGACAGAAGCAGGGAAGACCTGTGGGAGGCAGCCGAAGGTTTGGGAGGGGCGGGACCCGTGGAGTCAGGGGGTTGGAGTTTAAGGGATTAGAGGTAGGGGCCTATGATAAGGCGGAGCTTCTGGGACAGAGGGGCGGAGCTCATAAACTCTGGGGAGAGGCAGAAGGCCGCTGGGGGTAAGGGCGGCCAGGTAGAGAAAAAGTTGGAGGGGAGGACACAAAAGAGTCTCCGAAAGGGCCTTGGGGCAGAACCCAGGATGATGGTGTAAAGTATGAGAAGACACGGGGTGGGTGTAGCGGGCTTGGGCATGGGGACAGAGCAGACGTCCTGGATGTCCCAGAGACCCGAAGATAGCGAAAGACACAGACAATGCGTGGACATTAATTCCTCGCCCTCCCTCCTCGAGCCAGGGGTGGCCCTGAGCCTTCAGATAGCTTCTTTACTGACTGGGGTGTAACCACTGCCACTGTCGGGCTTAGAGATGAGGTGAGGAGAGCGTGTGGATGCTTGTGGGCTGCATACAGTAGGCGCTCAATGGGTATTTCTGGAGTCTGGAAGCAGGGTCTAGGCTTCACTGGACAGACTGTCTCATTCTGACAGTCCAGCACCTGGGCACTGGAGGGGGGGCCCTCAGGGAGTAAACCCTTGCCAAACTTCCATGGAGCCCCGGGCTCCATCCCAGCACCACCAGTTGGTCATAGTAGCACACACCTTTAATCCCAGCATTTCGGAGGAACAGGTAGGCAGATCTCTGAGAAATTTAGTTCACCTAGTCTATATACTGAGTTCTAGGCCATCCAGAGCTGCATAGTGAGACACTGACTTTCAAAAAAAATGCTGGAAGTAACAGGTTATTAATTGTTTCTGGGTCTCAGGATCAAGTGTTGGTGCAATTGTGTCCTTTCCCATGAAATGGGTGAGCTCCCTGTAGCTCCCTAATCTGTCCTCCCTCTTGACCCTGGGAGGCTGCCTGCTGTGGGTCCCCAGTGCTATGATGGTCCCCCTTGCAAATTCCCTCTGTCCTTCTCTAGAAAGTTCTGCAAGGGCTTCAACACCCTGAGAACCCAGAAGCCTGTGGTTCCCTAGAGCTCCCAGCTTTGAAATCCCTGTCAGGCCTTCCTTGCCTCAAGCCTGTCTCTGCTCCCTCTGACAGGCATCTGAACAGGTGTTCTCCCAGGAATGCCCTTTCCAAGGGTGTCCTTTGCTCCTCAACCTTCTTCCCAAACGTCTGACATCCCATACTGGAGCACATGGACTCCTAGTCTCTTCCTTGGCCCCCAGGCTGCAGATTCTCCGGATATATTCAGTATATGTGGATATATTTCCATCCATTTCTGAGTCACAGGCAGGTGTGGAGCCCCTATCTGAGCCACAGCCTCAGCTGGGGAAAACAGTGGCCTCTCATTGCGCTCACTTTGAGAGGCATATGTGCAGGCAAAGTATTTGGCTTCATTCTCAGGCCTGGAAGCCACAGTATGTGTGAACACTGGGAACAAAGAAAATACCGTCTGCTGTGTTCAAAGTGACTTTCCTTATTACCAGTAACACTATTTTCTTTTAAGTATCTGCACTTGGGGCAGCAGGCTGGAAGTTCCTCCTGGCCCATCAGGCACTGGCTGGCTGCGCGGCCTAGACATGTGGTTATTCAGCAGAGGGGGTGGGGCACAGTGGCTAAGGGCCCAGCCAGGCTTTGTGTTACGTGTGGGCACAAGAAAGAATTCGAGAGTTGAGAGTTCTCCTGAAACCAGGCGTGGTAGGTGCCTGTCTTCCCAGAAGGAAGGTAGAGAGGGGAGGGAGGGGTTCACGGTTTTCTAAGCTACAAAGTGAGTTCAGAGTTAGTCCGGGCAATGTGAGATTCTACTCAAAAGCAAACAGAGATGGACAATCAATCAGCAATCAGTAGGCAGAGGCAGGGGGATCTCTGTTTGCTCAAGGTCAACCTTATCTACACTGCCAGTTCCAGGTCTGCAGAGACCCCTGTCACCTGAATCCGTATTGGTCTCTCAGCTGGAGCTAAAACAGGGCTAGCCTGGAGCAAGCCCGGGAGTGGCTTCCTCCATGTGGCAGGCTCTTATTTTTCACCTGGACAATGGACTGAGGCGGGCGGGGAGTGTAGGACCCAGGCAGCACCCACAGCCCGCTGTCCCCTGAGTGACAGGTAAGGGCCGTAGGATGAGCTCAGCCAGGCGCAGATCCTTACCAGAAAACAGGTCTCCTGACCACAGACTCGCTCTGTAGACCAGGCTGGCCTTGAACTCACAGCGATCTGCCTGCCTCTGCCTCCCGAGTACTGGGATTAAAGGCGTGCGCCACCACCGCCCGTTTTTTTTCTTTTATTTATTTTTGGTTTTGTTTTTTTCATAATTAAATTTTTAAATAAAAATAATTTGTTAGCTGGGTGGTGGCAGTGCACACCTTTAATCCCAGCACTCAGGAGGCAGAGGCAAGCAGATTTCTGAGTTCGAGGCCAGCCTAGTCTAAATAGTTCTAGAATAGAACTACATAAAAAAGAGGGGGGCTTCCAACGTGGTGTGGCGCTCACAAACTTTCTCTTCGCTTGGCCAGCCCCACGCCTCTAGCCATACTCACTAGGGCCCCATTTCAGACCTCGTCTCCCCGAAAGCTGCTCTCCGTCGCTCCCAAGCCTACCTCCAGCACCCCATTTCCAAGGAGCCCTTTCTTGTCTGTCTCCAGGAGACTGAGTGTGTCTGTGTCCAGCTCTTGTCTCCGACAGTCTGAGTGTGCCCCAATAGCACGGGGCGGGGGGCGGTAATCGGGGTATGGAGAAGGTGGGGCGTGATTTTGCAGACGTGGGCTTCTCTCCCAGGGAAATTTTGGTTTGGTGAAATGATCCCAGAAGCAGAGGGGCCGCCCGACCGTGCAGCGGAGCAGAGGGGATGGTGCTGGGAGCTGGATGGCAGTGTGTGTCCACAGATCTAATTACCCTCATTTACCACGTGTGCTAATTGCCTCCTGGGTGCCAGTTGGCCGGGTGGCGCCGGCCCATTTTCAGGAGGTAGGTCGCAGGATTATTTTTGGCTAATACGTCCTTGTAGGCTCCCACATCCATGCCTATGAAGGGCAGAAAGTGGGCCGGAGGAATTGCGGCCACACCAGGAGGGCCTCTGGGGATGTATCCGACAGGGATGGGAGGAGGGGACCCAAGCGTCTTTGGCACCTAGGCAAGAGGGCCTCAGAGTCTGGGGATCAGCCAGCTTCACTGAGCAGTGGGCCTGGAAGAGAATGTCAAACCTGGCTTTGTTCGCAAACCTTATCCTAGCACTCATGAGGCTGAGGCAGGGGAGTTGCTATGAATTCAGGGCCAGTCTGAGCTATATTTAGAGACCCTGTCTCAAGAGATTAAATAGCCGGGGGTTGGTCACTCCTTTAATCTCAGCACTCGGGAGGCAAAGGCAGGCGGGTCTCTGTGAGTTCTAGACCAGTCTGTCTGGACTACAGAACAAGTTTCAGGACAGGCTCCAAAGCAACTCGCTGTGTAGGGCACTTTGGAAAAGGAGGAGTGTCGGATGGCCTTGGGTTCGAATTCTGACTCCCAGGCAGCTCTCTGCATGGTCATCCATGATCTCTAAAATTATCACTTTGAGAGATGGACTCGGAGCAGAGGGGACACAGCAAGTTCAAAAGCCCTGAGGTAGGGACGGACTGGTTTTACTAGAACAGCTTAGAAGCTGGGGTGGACAGAGAACCACAGGCTGGGGCTGAAACCTGATGCGAAGTTGCAGGAGCTGAGCATGGCCTTGGGGGACACATGGAGCGGGAGGTGTGTGGGTTTGTCCTGAGAGTGCTGGGGAGCCATGGAAGAACTTTGGAGCCAGAGAAGGAGAAGGATTTCAACTCTGGATGCTGAGAATGAGAACAGACCCTGCCTTTCCCAGAGCCTCAGTTTCTGCACTCTGGGCAGAATCCCCCAGATACACACACAGAGGCTGCACCTCCCTGGAAACCAGGACTGCTGGCCTTGCCTTCGCTCTCGCCTGCCCCCACCTCCCACGATCCTTCTGCAGAGCAGCTGTGGGAACACCGAGTGGGGAAGGCGGCTCCGAGGGGCTCTGCGGGCTGCGTTCCTTTGCGTGACAGCCCACGCGGGCCCTCTGGGCGCTGAATGTTCCCCTGGCAGCCTGATGACTCAGTCGTGCAGCCTCCTGCCGCAGTCTGCAGAGGGGGCCAACCCAGCTCCTAGCTGCCCCCAAGCAGGGCTGGTGACCACAGCCTGCAGGGCCTTCCCCAGACAGACCAGCCCTCCAAGGGGACTGACCCCTTTTCCAGTTCTCCTGCTCAAGAATTTTCCAAGGCTTCTCAGGGCCTCAAAGAGGTGACCAAGCTATTTGACTGTAGTCCAAGCAAGGCTAATAGGCTACTCTAAGCCATGTCCCCCATGGAGGGTCCCCAGCACCCCAGAACCTGGCCATCAGCTACCTCTCCTGACCATTTGTTGTTGGGTTGGTTTTAATGTTTGCTTCCCCCCCTTTTTTAATTATTTAACTTATTTCATGTGCATTGGAGTGAAGGTGTCAGATCCCCTGGAACTGAGTGTGAGCCCCACTCTGGAGGCAGAGGCAGGCAGATCTCTGGTGAGTTTAAGGCCAGCCTGGTCTAGGACAGCCAGGGCTAAACAGTGAAACCCTGTCAACCAATATAAAAAAATGTATTGGATATGAGAGTGGAGTGTGCAATCCCAACATACTCAAGGTCTTGGAGGGTAGGGACAATAGACATGAGTCAGTTCTCTCCCCCCAGCAGCCCCTTTATACCGCTGGACACACCCACCCCCAACATGGTTGGTATTTGTGAAAGTCTCAGTTGCAGCCAGACTGCCTGCTCAGCCTCTTGTCTCAGTCACACAGGGATGACAGTGTGTGCCTCCAGGCAGGGCTGAAGTTGGCTTAGAAGGTAGAAGGAGGAGGAAGAAAAATGGAGAGCAGGGAAAAGAAGTGGGGGAGAAGGGGAGGAGCATGTGTGTCTGGATAAGTGTGTGGGTATGGTGTGTGTGTGTGAGTGCATCTGTATGGTGTGTGTGTGTATCTGTATGGTGTGTGTCTGTATGGTATGTGTGTGTGTCTGTATGGTGTGTGTGTACATCTGTATGGTGTATGAGTGTGTGCACATCTGTATGGTCTGTGTGGGTGTGTGTGTGCATCTGTATGGTGTATATGTGTACATGTGTGTGCGTCTGTATGGTGGGTGTGGGTATGTGTATGTGTATGTGTATGGGGTGTGTGCTGGCCTGGGGTATGTGTGTGTGTATGTATGGTGTATATGTGTGTGTCGCACACGCACACACAGACAAAGGCCAAGGTCCTGAGGTGGGAGGTGCCCCAGCACAGGACCTGAGGACATTTTTCAGCCATAGAAGAGTGAGTGCCTGTGGGTCTTCTGGACCAGGAGGCCCTGAGGTGGCCTTTGAAGGCTCCTGAGAGAACGTGCCTGTCTGCCTTCCCATGCAAAGCCCATGTCTGAGGAAGACCCTTCATACACCTTTCTTTGGAGGTTGTTGGAGACGGTCTCATGTAGTCCAGGCTGGCAGTGAACTGACCCTCCTGTCCACCATCCCGGGAGTGGTCGGTGACAGGGCCTCCACACCCACTTCCTCCTTTTCCTGTTTTCATAGCTGGGGATAGAGCAGCCCAAGGGCTGTGGCAGAGAATACTTTCTTATTCAGGGATGAGCGCTGGAGCTTCCCTCCCATCAGGGAAGGAAGCCATCCCTGGGGCCCTCTTCCGTCCCCTGCCTTCCTCTCTCCAAAGGGCCTTGGGTCTTATCGCTCAGTCCCAGACACAGCAGCAGGGAAGAAAACACCTGTTTCCGGGAGCAGAAGGGACACCCCAGCCTGAGGTGCAATTCTGCATGGTAGCGGGTGCACTGGGGGGGGGGGAGAAATGACTCCCACATTAGATGCCTACTGTTTGCACAAGGACCTGGGTTTGATTTGTCCTCTGTGGTCTGGCTAGGAGCTTGGGAGAAAAGGCTGTGTTCTCCCAGCCAGAGAGTTTCCCGGGCGGGAGCTCCACAGGGCCTTGGGTTTGGTGACAGGTGGACACTTGCGTGTGTGTTTTAGAAGCAGGGTTCCAGGTGCAGTACCACAGGCCTATCGTCCTAGCACCCAGGAGACTGCGCAGGGCCAGCCTAGAGTACACAGACCTTGTCTTAAAGTAAAATGAAATAACCAGGTCCTTGAGACACAATGGAAGGCGGCTCTGTGCGAGTTTGAGGTACAGAGAGTTCCAAGCCCTCCAGGGCTACTTAGTGAGTTCCTGCCTCAATAAATGCATGAATGGGTATGGACCTGAGCACTTGCTGAGCATCTGTGGGTCTAGGTTCCCTCCCAATACCCAACAGAAAAAAATATTAAAAGTAAATTGCCAGACGGACCCTTTAATTCCAGCACTCAATAGGCACTAGTAGGTGGATCTCTTGAGTTTGAGGTCAGCCTGGTCTACAGAGAGAGTTCCAGGGCAGCCAGGGCTACACAGAGAAATCCTGTCAAAAAAAAAAAAAAAAACAACAACAAAAAAAAAACAACAAAAAAAAACACCAACCAACCAAACAAACAAAACACCAAACCAAATCAAATCAAAATAATAAATTGTCATCTAAATCCTAAAAACTAAAAGTTCAGAAATCCATCATAAGATGGAACTTCTGCCCCAGCCTCTTACGGTTGGGGAAACTGAGGCTTGGGTGTGAGGTGTGGACCTGCCCAGCGGAAGGACTGATGGGAATCTCCTTGTCTTGGGCTGATAGAGGGTGCAGTTGGGGTTGAAGGTGTTAGAACGCAGGCTTCCTGTCATATCCTGAAGACCACAGAAGCTGGAGAGACAGCTGAGCGCCCTTCTCAGCATCCATGGCAGCTTCCAATGCAATGGTAACTCCAGGACCAGGGAGATCCAATGCCCTCTTCTGGCTGCCGTAGGCACTGCATGCATTTGCTGTACAGATATACACACAGGTTTTTACCATCCACAGACAATTTTTTTAAAATATTTATTTATTTATTTATTTATTATGTATACAATATTCTGTCTGTGTGTATGCCTGCACACCAGAAGAGAGCACCAGACCCCATTACAGATGGTTGTGAGCCACCATGTGGTTGCTGGGAATTGAACTCAGGACCTTTGGAAAAGCAGGCAATGCTCTTAACCTCTGAGCCATCTCTCCAGCCCCCACAGACAAAATTTTTTAAAAAGGGAAAAAATAAAGCAAACAGAAAGGTCCAGTTGAAGAGTAGAAGGAATGAGAATATGAGCAAAGAGGTCAAGACCATGAAGGTTTCATCCACTGAAGCAGTCTACCTGAGCTAATGGGAGCTCACCAACTCCAGCTGGACTGGGAAGGAACAAGAATAGGACCAAGCTAGTCCCTCTGAATGTGGTTGACAGTTGTATGGCTGGGGCAGACTGAGGGGCCACTGGCAGTGGCGCTGGGATTTATCTCTACTGCATGTAGTGCCTTTGGGGGATTCTATTCTCTTTGGATGTATACCTTGCTCAGCCTAGATGTAGTAGGGAGGGCCTTGGATCTTCCACAGGGCAAGGTGCCTTACCCTCTCTTAGGATTGGGTGGGGTGGGAGAGGGAATTTGGGTTGGCATTTTTTTTTAAATCTAATAAAAAAAAAGCAAACAGAAACAAGGTGGAAAATGATTGATTAGGACACGTGATGTTAATCTCTGACCTCTGCATATACCTACACACATGTAAATTAAAAAATTAAAATTAGGGAAGTTTGCATTATCTGTTAGTGAAGGAACTGAAACAGGAAGTGAGTGTAGCCAAGAAGGACTTGGGTGGGAGTTCCGGTGCCTGGCATGGGTATGGGCACTGGAGTGATATTCGAGCTGATTCCTGGCAGAGGAAAAGCCAGGTACACAGGAATAGGTAGAAGGAACAGCAGGTGTGAATGCCCTGAGGCAGGAAGTCGTTTGTGTGCTCAAAAATAATGAGATGGAGAGATGGCTCAGAGGTTAAGAGAACTGACTGCTCTTCCAGAGGTCAAGAGCACTGACTGCTCTTCCAGAGGTCCTGAGTTCAATTCCCAGCAACCACATGATGGCTCACAACCATTTGTAATGGGGTCTGGTGCCCTCTTCTGCCTCTTCTGCCCTGTAGGTATACATGCAGGCATATGTATATATGTATATACACTGTATACATAAAAAAAAGAATAATGAGATGAGGGTCCCAGGGTTGCTGCCTGAAGCAAGGCTGCCAGCTCTATACTGGAAGTCCCAGATGAGTTTGGAGGATGTGGCAGATTGAATGAGAAAGGCCCACAAGTTATATATTTGAATGTTTGCTCTCTAGTTGATGGAACTATTTGGGAAGAATCAGGAGGTGTGCCCATGTTGGAGGAGGTAAGTCACAGGGGCTTTGAGGTTTCGAAAGCCCAGGCCAGGTCAAGTCTTCCCCACCCTATCCCTGCCTCCAACTTGCCAGTAAGAGATTTGGATGTGAACTCTCAGCTACTCCTTCCCACCATGCCTGCCTGCCACCATGCTCTCTGCCATGCTCCCTGCCATGCTCCCTGCCTGCCTGCAGCCATGCTCCCTGCCATGCCTGCCTGCCACCACATTCCCTGCCTTGACTGTAAGCCCCACATTTTTTGGTCATGGTGTCTCTTTACAGCAATAGAATAGCAATTAAGACAGATGTGCTCAAAAATTCTGTAATGTTCCTCACAGATGCCACAGAAAGAAGGTTACCGGTCAGTGCTGTCAAGGATGTCAAGAGTGAGCTCATGCAGTATTTGGGGAGAGACGGCTCACTGGAGGGCAGGCATGGGAAGTTGGTCAAGTGAAAACTAGAGGCTGGGGGAGGAGTTAGGGAGAACTGAATTTTCTGAGCGCTGATCTGGGGATGCGACCAGTTAGCATGTGACCTGGAACTTGGCTGCCTGCACTCCACTCTCTGGGACATTTCAACTAGACAAGGTGCTTGTGTCCAGTGCCACAGTGCCCTGAAGGCTGGGTCAGAGCTGAAGGGAGGAGGGCAGCCAAGCTCAGTTTTGCTGACTAAGTAAAGTCCCTTGGACAGTCTTGAGGATATCAAGGACCTGTGGGGGCATGCAGAGTCACGACCACATGGGAGTTGGGAGGACGTGGGCTGGAATCTGTGAAGGAAGGTTCTGGAAAGAGGCTGCACCTGTCAGCAAACTTGCTGAAGACTGGTGAACTGACTGGAACTTTCAGTGACTAATTGTAGCTTGTTATGCCCAAATCCTGTTGAGGTGCACTGGCAGGTAACCCTATCTACAGCAGTTGGAATGTCAGGATTTCCTTTGAATGGTCTGCTCTTAGGTGGAGGTCAGGCAATCTCAGTCTGTGGTTCCTCCTGCAGCCAGGCATTGTCTCAGGGTAAACTCCTGAGACTCCAGACTCCATTTAAATTCATCGATGACCAGAGTCCCAGGTGATAATGGTTCCTTTGGGTGACCTGCCCAGACTTAGCTTGTCATGGCTGCCCCCACAAGCTTACCTGCTCCTTAGCCCCAGATGAGCAGTTATTATCAGGCGAACCTTCTGGAGTGAACTGATTCCCACCTAGGAAGGTGAGAGCTTCCCCAGATCTCCCCCTGCTGTGACCCACCTGCCAGGTGTTTCCACCAATGGATTTGAAGTGTTTTGATTAATGATTGTCTTTGTCCTGACACTATAAATACTTTGTCACTGTCACCATGTTGGACATGGAATCTGGGGTGACCTGTATTTGTGTTCCAGGATCATGGTCACACATTTGGCTCCAGAACAAACTTCCTCTTAATTCCTTTTGTATTTTGTGTTAACAAAGCCTGGCTGTTTGTGGCTCACTTCTGTGAGCAGGGACAAGGACTGTGTTCCAAATCAACTGGCCACCACCTGGGACCCAGTTTCCCTGGACTGGGCCCCTACTGCCCAAGTGCTAGGGAACAAGTGACTTAGTATTCTATTGCTGTGAAGAGACACCATGACCATGGCAACTTACAAAGATAAACATTCCATTGGTTGGCTTACAATATAGTCGTCATGGTGGGATATGGTGGAGAGACATGGTGGAGGAATGTGGTGGATGAACGTTGTAGACAAACGTGGGGTGAGGGACATGGTGGAGGGACTTGGTAGAGGGACATGGGGGAGGGATGTGGTGGAGGTGTTGGCAGAGGCTGCTCGTTCATTCCCGGCTGCCCAGACCCAAAATAATCACTCAGAAACTACATTATTTGCAATACTGTTTGGCCAATAGCTTAAGTGTATATCTAGCTAGCTCTTACATCTTAATTAACCCATTTCTATTAATATGAATATCGCCATGTGTTGTGGTCTACCAGCAAGGTTCCACCCATTGTTTGGTGGCGTGTGTCTCCTATGGAGGCTGCATGGCTTCTCCTTGACTCCACCTTCTTTCTCCTAGCACTCAGTTTAGTTTTCCTGCCTAGCTCTATTCTACCTTATTACAGACCAAAGCAGCTTCTTTATTCATTAACCAATAAAAACAACAGATATACAGAAGAACACATATACAGAATTTCCTCTTTTCTCTCTAAATAAAAAGGTTTTCACATAATAAAATTACATATAACAAAACAGGTATCAAGCAAGAATTACAGTTACAATATTTATATCTTTTATCATAACTAAGGAAAACTATAATTATAACTATTCTTCAACTCCATCAAAGACCCCAGAAGGATATAATATTATCTAAGTTAACAGGAAGTCCATTGTAAGCAACTCCCAAAACTCTAGAATTGACAGAGACATCTTGCTGCCTGGACAATTCACCTAAAGTTCTTCTTTAACACTGGGCATCCATCTTCAGCCTACAGGCCCATAGTATCCAGCAGACTTTCCCATGAAGCAGGAAAATTCAAAGACAGTTCTGCCTATATTGGCAGTATTGGCAGTTTGTCAGACACTTTCTTCTGTGTCCTGCAGAATGTCTTGTAGACTCTTTCATGAAACAGAAACCCTTTAGGAAAGTTTAGCAATAATTTTTCTGTGGGTCCTGAACGTCCAGTTCATACAGCAAAACATCAAGCAGTTCAGGCAAGAGCAGTTTCTTACCCAAATGGCTAAACACTCCATAAGGAGCCTCTTAGGTGCCCATCATCCTCTTGAAGTAGCTTGGTACTGCCAGGAGCAATGTCTCATTGTTATGAAAAGTCCTAAGTTTTAAAACATTTTTTAAAAATTTATTTACTTATTATGTATACAGTATTCTGTCTGTATGTATGCTTGCAGGGCACCAGATCTCATTACAGATGGCTGTGAGCCACCATGTGGTTCCTGAGAATTGAACTCAGGCTCTCTGAAAGAGCTTTTAACCCTGAGTCATCTCTCCAGCCCCCCTTTTAAAACATTTTAAATGCCATATTTCATAGGTCTTTGATAGGTTTGAAGAGTATAAGTCTAACTGAAATATGTCTCTATATATCTAGAAAACCTAATATGATCACAAGCTTGACTATATAAATGGCTATCTATTAACTTATATTTCTTAATTATATATTACAATTTTAAATGAGCTACACAATCACAATGCCTTAATCAGGAGCAGAAATATAAATATAACAAAATTGATCTTAAATTTGTATCAATAGACCAAGATATATACCAAGGCAAAATATGTATCTCTATAGCATATCCCCCTTTAAATGTAAACAAACATTTCTAAACAATATTTGGGTATACTTTTCTCCAAACTGCTTCCTGCTTTTTGTTGGGGCAGTATTTTGGAGGGTTTTCATGGAGACCTTTTGGGTGGTCTTGGTCCTTTGAACCCACACTAGGCTGGAGGAATCCACAGGTTTCCATCCTCTGTGGAAACAAAAGCAGAACCTCTTTTCCAAAGCAACATATCCTTAGACCTAAATTTTGAAGTCAAGATACCTTTAAAGCATATATGTCGGTTTAGCTTAGCAGTCTGTATGATGAATTATCTCTCTGATCTTAGCTCATTCACAGCCAAAAAATTCAATGAAAACACAATAATATACATAATCCAGACTCTCTGTGTATATTCCATTTTTATGTGGCCTATTTTTTTTACTCCTTTAATTTATGACTGCTTGTACTCTGTCTCTTTAAAGACTTTATTTTTTAAAACCATTTACTTTCTTTTATAACTGTCTATACTCTTTTTCCTCTCTCTTTCAAGCCTATGTACATTTGTCCAACACTGTGACCCATTTAGTCTTTATTGTGAATCTGTAATTATTTTCTCACCAAGAGTGTTTTTCTTTAAATGTTAAGTGGGCATGGCTAGGATCAACTCTGCAGCTTTGCCTGTTGGCTCCTCCCAGTCCAACATGGTGGAGGCATGTTCGCTGCCTCTAAGAGCCAAACATACTGCCTCAGCTCCAAGGTGGCAGTGGGTCGATGTCACCATTAAGCAACTAGTAGCATGCTGCTCACAAACCCCATTTAAGTGCTTGGCCTCCTGAAAGAGTCAGAATTCATGCTGCTAGCATGAACCAGGAAGCTGCCATTTCTTATGGTGAGTCAGTAGGCCTTCTGTTAAAGGAGCCACGGCCAGCAAACAGAGCCCATCTGAA
Organism: Arvicola amphibius; assembly: GCF_903992535.2. NCBI lineage: Eukaryota > Metazoa > Chordata > Mammalia > Rodentia > Cricetidae > Arvicola > Arvicola amphibius. The sequence continues at coordinate 104,478,191 of NC_052050.1, read as the reverse complement.
AAAAAATGCGGCTTCCAAGAAGCTATGCATAACTCTGTTCTTTTGTGTCTAGAATTCCTTTCCAAGCTTTCTCAGGTTTTATATGGATGTAATCAGCCTCACATTAGCATGCCAATCTGTAGGCAGAGGTTGTTCATTAGTTCCCGGCTGCCCAGACCAGAAAAAAAAAATCACTCAGAAACTATATTATTGACAATACTGTTTGGCCAACAGCTTAAGCATATTTCTAGGTAGCTTTTACATCTTAAATTAACCCATTTCTATTAATCTGTATATTGTCACGTGGTTGTGGCCTAGTAGCAAGTTTCCACCCAGTGTCCAGCAAGTGACTTAGTATTCTATTGCTGTGAAGAGACACCATGACCATGGCAACTTAAAAAGAAAAACATTCCACTGGTTGGCTTACAATTCAGAGGTTTAGTCGTCATGGTGGGATATGGTGGAGAGACATGGTGGAGGAATGTGGTGGATGAACGTTGTAGACAAACGTGGGGTGAGGGACATGGTGGAGGGACTTGGTGGAGGGACATGGGGGAGGGACGTGGTGGAGGTGTTGGCAGAGGCTGCTCGTTCATTCCCGGCTGCCCAGACCCAAAATAATCACTCAGAAACTACATTATTTGCAATACTGTTTGGCCAATAGCTTAAGTGTATATCTAGCTAGCTCTTACATCTTAATTAACCCATTTCTATTAATATGAATATCGCCATGTGTTGTGGTCTACCAGCAAGGTTCCACCCATTGTCTGGTGGCATGTGTCTCCTATGGAGGCTATATGGCTTCTCCTTGACTCTGGCTTCTTTCTCCCAGCATTCAGTTTAGTTTTCTCCACCTAGCTCTATTCTGCCCTGCTGCAGAACAAAGCAACTTCTTTATTCACTAACCAATAAAAATAACACATATACAGCCTTCCCATGCCATGGAGGAACATGGTGGAGGGATGCAGTGGAGGGACATGCAGGCAGCAAGAAGTGGTCTTGTCTCACTGGGTGAGGCTTGAGCATATATGTGACCTTAAAGCCAACACCCACAGTGACACACTTCCTCAACAAAGCCATAGTTCCTAAAGGTACCACTCCTTTTAGGGGTCATTTACTTTCAATCCACCATAGCAAGTCTTCTCACAACCAACCTCCAAAACTCTTATACTGGGGACCCTAGTCAGGCTCTGTCCACTGAAAAATTGTAGGAAGTCAGCACAACTCTGCCGTGGGAAACACTGGGTGACAGGGGATGTTGGGTCCCAGCCCTGAAGCCAGCAGAAGCTGCAAATTGCACTCAGAACCTGGCTGAAGTGCAGCCCGGGCTCTGGAACAGCATGGGCTGTGTCTGAGCCCGAAGGAGGGCCTCTGTGGTCCCAAACTGACTGGTGGCCTCTCTGGCTATAAGCTTCTGCTATTTTAATTCTATCAACTCCTATCACCCTTCAACATCCAGTGTAATTGTCCCCTGACTATAGCCTTGGTATCCACAGGCTGGGATGGCTGTGTTTGGCTCTGATTCCAGCCAGGCAGGGCTCAGGACTGTGGGTTCTCAAAGCTCCTGGACTTTTATAGAATGGGGAGATTGACATGAGTCAACAGATGAGGACGTGGAGGTCTGGTGTCCTGCAGATTCCTTCTGCCAGATCATCGCTCATTCATGCACCTATAACTCACCCATCACTCGCCTGGAACTCACCCATCCCTCACCCACCCATCCCTCAACTCATCACTCACTCATCATTCACCATGTGCTCGGCTCATGGTGTGTCAATCACACCCAGCACAGCCTCTGCACACCCAACACAGTCATTTTACACCCAACACAGCCCCTGCACATCGGGCACAGCCCTTACACACCTAGCACAATCCCTGCATATCTAACACCATCCATTCACACCCAGCACAGTTCATGCACGCCCAGCACAGCCCCTGCCTGTCTAAACATTCCAGGAAGGAGACAGCCCTTACTGACATGTGCACCATCCTTCCCATCCACTCTGGGTAGAGTGGCCCAGATGATCCTCAGAGATCATGAGGTCACAGCTTTGGGGAGTGGTCACGGCACCAAGAAGGGCCCCTTCCCAGTGGTGCACTCAGTCTGTTGCCTAGCTTCTGGGCGATCTAGGCCAGTGATTCTCAACCTGTGGATTGCAACTGCCAAAGACCATGGGAAAACACAAATATTTACATTGTGATTCACAATAGCAGCAAAACTGCAGTGATGAAGTAATCTTTTTTTTTTTGTTTTGTTTTGAGACAGGGTTTTTCTGCAGCTTTAGAGCCTGTCCTAGAGCTAGCTCTTGTAGACCAGGCTGGTCTCGAACTCACAGAGATCCACCTGCCTCTGCCTCCCGAGTGCTGGGATTAAAGATGTGCGCCACCACCGCCCAGTGTGATGAAGTAATCTTATGGTTAGGGACTATCACAACATAGTTATATTGAGGAGTTGCAGTGCTAGGAGGTTAAGAACCATGGCTCAGCTGGGCGGTGGTGGCGCACGCCTCGAAAAACCAAAAAAAAAAAAAAAAAAAGAACCATGGCTCTAGGCTATCTAGAGAAAGGTTTGATCTCTGGGAGGACCCTGCAGGGTCTAGTGCTGTTAAAGGAGACCTAAGTATGGTAGATATTTGTAGCCAAGCACTTGGGAGATGGAAACAGGAGGTTTAGGAATTCAAGGTCAACCTCAGCTATTCATTGAGTCTGAGGCCAGCTGGGGACATGACTCTGTTTCAAAAATAAACCAACTATAAAATAGAGAACACTTTGAAGGGGTGTTAACAGGAGTTTATTCCTAAAAATTCTTCTGCCCGCCCATGGGACCCTCGTGCTCCAAAGGGTGACATCACAAGGGTGTGCAGGCTTCTGCACAGGTGAGTGGACAGTTGTCACAGGCTGAAGGATTTATCTGTATTCTATATGGCTGAGTAATTAGCTAGGTATAAAGTCTACAGCCATACAATCACATGTATGCCCAAGTTCACAGCAGCAAGTACACAACAGTCAAGAGGTATGAAGTGTCTTCCAAATGTCTGTCAAGATGGATACAGACTGTGGTCCATCCGCACAGTGGAAAATTACTCACTCCAAAACAGAATGGAGTTCCAACGAAATCTGCAATGTGGATGAGTGGAAAACATGACATTGGCATAGCAGCCAGTCACAAAAAGCCCTGTGGTGTTTGACGACATCAGCATCCATGTCCAGAATAGGGTGGTCCAGGGATAGAAGGGGCATTTCAGAGTCTGCCAGGGTTTGGGAAGGGGTGAGAGAGACTGCTGCTGGGGCAGGGCTCCCCAGGGATAGAAATGCCTGGAGATTTTGATACCTGGGTGCAGTCCCAGTACTTGGGGATGTCCTCCATGTATGTGGGGCCAGAGGATAACTTCAGAAGCTGCCCGCCTTCTTCTTGAGATAGGATCTCTTGCTTGATCTGGGACTCAGGGACTAAGCTAGTTTGCCTAGGCAGCAATCCCAAGGGGTCTATCTGCCTGTATGTTCCTCCCATGCACTGGGATGCACCACCAGCTCCGGCATTTAAACTCAGACTCTGATGCGCACACAGCACTTTCCTGGGCGCTCTCTAGCCCATAAACTTGTTTTGAGCCAAGGTCTCATTTATTCTGCAGTCTTGGAATTCTATAAATAGACCAGGCTGGCCTGCCTCTGCCTCCTGAGTGCTGGGATTAAAGATGTGGGTACATCTTGCTGGGCATTTCCCTGAGGTCTCAGTAGACTGGGTACAGACATAGACCCAGGGTTGGAAAGAGTGCTCCAGAGATGACTGAAGCCTTGTGGGCTGGCATAGCAGGTAAAGGTGCTTGCTGCAAAGTCTAAAGACTTGAGTTTGGTCCCTGGGAGCCACATGTTGGAATTCAGTATTCCCCCAAGTTTTCCTCTGACCTCACACATGACGTGCCATAAACACACGGAGACACACGGATATTGGGGGCCCCTTGACTTTCTTTGCCTGACTCAGACCCTTTGCCTGCTGGAGTGAACTGAGCAAAACAACTTGTTTACCTGTGCCTGCAGCCGCTCTGAGCAGGAGACACTGATGGCAGGGGAGTGGGTTCTGGTGAGGCTTGCAGCTGAACGATCCCGAGAGCTGGGGGATGGCTATCAGTTAAGGATCCCTATGTAAGCTTCCCTGGAGCACAATAAAGTAAGCATTCTTGTATCAAGGATGTCCCCCTGTCTCTGTCTCTGTGTGTTTATGTGTTTAAATCTCCAGGCCCTTGCCTGAGACTCTCAAACCGATCGGTAGTGGCACGGGCGCTACACACAGTAACAGATCTCTTTTTTCTGCCACAGAATAGAGAGGCAAAGCATTTGTATAAACACATGAAGGAAGAAGTGTGGGGGTGATGGGTTTGAAGAATGAATAGAAGTTTGCCAAGTTAGAAGGCCCTGACTGGGGCTGGAGAGATGGCTCAGAGGTTAAGAGCATTGCCTGCTCTTCCAAAGGTCCTGAGTTCAAATCCCAGCAATCACATGGTGGCTCACAACCCTCTGTAATGGGGTCTGGTGCTCTCTTCTGGCCTGCAGGCATACACACAGAATATTGTGTAATAAATAAATAGATAAATAGTCCTGACCATGAACTCAGTAGAATTATAGAAATAAGCTCAATTTTTAGAATGGATGCTTGGAGCCAGTCTGATTGGCATGGGGCTCTTGAGGTCAATTTTTGCCTGAAGCTGTTTATGTTCATGGCTAACAATATGAGAACAGTCTCCTCTGGTATAGAAGGGGATGGCAGGTAGCATGACTCCTTGAGGCTGTTTAGACCCAAACACAGAGCCAATATCCAGACCCACCACCTGTGAGGCTCCAACTCCTCACAACCAGGTTGGTATGTCTGGCCTCCCTCTTGTAAACGGGGTAGCCAAGGACGGTGGCCCTAATAGACAAACAATGGGTGTAGGAGGCCAGAGCTAAGGGAGTGAGATGAACACAGGGTGCTGAAGTCAGACCCACCCACCTGGCATCGGCCCTGACCCTTTCCTGTGGAGGCTTGAACGCACTCTGATTCGGCATTCCGTAGACTGAATCAGAAACAAAGCTAAACAAAACAAAATTACCAGATGAGGGGCATGGCAGTAAACAGTTCAATAGTGAGGGTTTGAGGGTGTGGGGCCTGGTAGGCAGATTTGCCTAACAAGATGCTCCTGCAGGAAGCTCCAGCTTCTATTCTCAGCAAGAAACAAAAAATCCTTTTTAAAAAAATATTTATTTATTATGTATACAATATTCTGTCTGTGTGTATGCCTGCTGGCCAGAAGATGGCACCAGACCTCATTACAGATGATTGTGAGCCACCATGTGGTTGCTGGGAATTGAACTCAGGACCTTTGGAAGAGCAGGCAATGCTCTTAACCTCTGAGCCATCTCTCCAGCCCCTAAACAAAAAAATCTTAATCAGAGCAGACATATATACATGTGCTGAGAATACAGAATGGCTGCTAATGGGATCTTAAAGGCGTTCAGAATGCTCTGGAATGACAGGATTGTGCAGCAGTGTATATATGATATATGCCACCAGGTTAATACTTGAGTTAGGGGCTCATGTAGCCCAAGCTGACTTGGCACTCGTCTGTAGCCCACAATGGTCTTGAACCTCCTGCCTACACCTTCAGAGTGCTGCGATGACAGGTGTGCTAAGGGTAAAATAGCAAATTTCACTTCTTAATCTTTTTTGTTCGTTTATTTTTCGGGACAGGGTTTCTCTGTGTAGACCTGGCTGTCTGAACTCATTCTGTAGACCAGGCCGACCTCGAATTCACAGAGATCCATTTGCCTCTGCCCCCCCCCCCCCCCAGTGCTGGGATTAAAGGCATGCGCCACCACCGCCTGGTTTATTACACACACAAAATGTACAACCAGGGGCTGGAGAGAGTCCAAAGGTTCAGAGTACTGGCTGCTCTTGCAGAAGACCAGAGCTTGGTTTCCAGCACCCCGACCACTTGTAACTCAACACTAGGGAATGTGACCACTCCTCTGGCCTCTGTGGGCACATCCTCACACCGCCACTGACACTTGAAAAAGTCGGACTCAGGTTGGATTTCTAGTCTATTCTCAAGTCCCCCCCGCCTTCCCCCCGCAAAACAAACAAACAAACAAAACAAAAAACTATACAGGAAGTTTCGCTGCACTCTGTCCCTGGAAGCCCAGTATGATTCCTTTCCGGGACTGTCCTCATCCTCAGTTCCAGGCCCTTTTTAAACCACCGACCACTAGGGTCCAAGTGTTTAACCTAGAAGTGTGTTGGGGGACAGTTGACGGTCAAACTTCTTCCACTTCTCTGGGGCGGGAGACTAGTGATTAGAGAGCCAACAGCTCTTGTGGAGGACCACGGTGCTCACAGCCACCTGTAACTGCAGCTCCAGGGGATCCGACGCCCTCTTCTGGTCTCTGAGCACTGCACCCCTCCCACAAAGACACGAATATATTTTTAAAAATATCTTTAAAAGACTCTCTCAGGTTGCCGTCACAGGAGTGGGAAGGAATTCATGCTCATTATTCCTGACAGCCACGATTATTTTCACCACAGGACTGTTCCTTTCACCTGCGGTACTGCGGATCCTCCTCCCAGGCTGGGCCCCAGCGTCTTATTCTCCCACCCCGTTTTCCATGGAGGCTTCTCTTAAAGAAACCCTGCGATTTCTAGTTTCATTGTGGTCGGTCTCAGATGTAGGGTAGGAACCTGTGCGCTCCTTGAACACGCAGTGAGCAGAATGTCTGCAGGCCCGGCAGAAGTGGGCCTTTCCTTCATCAGCACAGGAAGAGGGCCTTTTGGTTTAAATCAGGCTTTTCTCAGTAGACCACAGCTGTTTCCCAAAGAAAAGCTAGCGGATACAGCTTCCACAGCATGTGACAGCCTGCCATCTCCACTTCCTGTTTGCCTTCTTTCCTGGCACTCCCCTTCCGACAAGGTCCAGGCTGGGGAGTGAATGATATGCCCAAGTCCCACACTGGGGACTTTGCTCCTTGGTGTGCAGGGCTTTTAGCAGTATCAGGGGGAAGCTGGGTGTGGTGGTTCACGCCTCCGCAGGGATGGGGTTCAAGGTGTGCATGCACATACAGGAACTGCTAAAGCCAGGGGGTCTGGCAGATAGCGCTTCCCTAGTGTGTGAGACACCCTGGGTGTGTTGTTTGACTGGGTAGGTACTCCTTTGTCAATAGTGGTTAAGTACTTCATTCAGCCTTGTTTCTAGACTTAAGTATTCACCGGTGTCAAGTCATACTAGCCAATCCCACAGAACCATACGAGGGCTCAACCTTCTTTGAGCTCCAAACACTGGAAAGGAACTTGTGTGAGATTTTCCTCCTCTCTTCTCTCCACCCTTTTTTTCCCCGTGGGAGAGGGGGACATGGTATCAGTGTGTAGCCCAGGCTGGACTCAAGACACTAAGATTGAAGGTGAGCACCACCATGCCCCCTACACTTCCATAGTTGGGATGTCACCAGAGCTAGACCTAAACGTCTGTCTTCATGTGATCATCTTGCTTCAGCCTATTCTTGTTTCTACAGCTGCAATACTGTCAAGTCCAAAAGAAACGCTGTACAAATGGCTATCTGTGGTGCCTACTAGCAATAGCAAGTATCTGCTGACCTCCAGGCTGAACCCTACCCTAAACTTCTCCAGCTCATGGCTTCCCTTCCCCCAGCTTCTCATTCCTAAATAACCCTGCCCCATTTCAGTCACTCACTCTTGGCCCCCTCTGGGTCTCCTTTGCCCACTCTCATGGTCCAATCCAGTCTGCTGGCCATACTTAGACCACTCTCTCCCTGCTCTTCAACTTCAATAAACGTCATTAAAAAATATTTTCAAGTGAAAACAAAATGGTTGCTCATACTGAGCAAACTGTCTTAAACCTATTTTCCATGAAGCTGTGAATGCAGAGCATCCCTGGAAGGAGACAGGTCTCTGTTCTGCTTCACAAAGGCCAGGTATTGCTTTTTTTTTGGGGGGGGGGGTGTTTCGAGACAGGGTTTCTCTGTAGCTTTGGTGCCTGTATTGGAACTAGCTCTTGTAGACCAGGCTGGCCTCGAACTCACAGAGATCCGCCTGCCTCTGCCTCCCAAGTGCTGGGATTAAAGGTGTGTGCTGTCACGGCCCGGCCAGGCCAAGTATTCCTAAAGAAACACCTGGGAGCTGCTGGCTGTTTTATGTTGCTGGGGCTCATGTGCCTGTCATTTGACTTTGTAGATGTGTGAGGAGGGGAGCTTTCTGCTCTATTCTGGTTTGTGTTGAGTAGGGGGTCTCTGTGTAGGGTCCAAGATTCCCAGTCAAGGGACCCTCCTGCTTTAGTGTCCCAAGCATACATGACCATACAAGTGGACAGAACACACAGCTTGCTATCTGGATTTTGTTTTCCATGTTTCAATCTATTGCTTGGACCCATCCTCAGCCTCCCAAGACTATGGAAGCTGAGCGAGGGGAGCAATCTCCTGTATGAACACATTTCACTACTAAATAGCCCTACATTCAAAGACTCAGGGTGTGCTGGACAGCTATGTCAACTTGACACAAGCTGGGGTCATTTGAGAGGAAGAAACATCAATTAAGAAAACACCTCCTTCAGAAGGTGCAGGCAGGCCTATAAGGCATTTTCTTAATGATCAATGGGGGAGGGCCCATCTCATCACCAAGGGTTATATAAGAAAGCAGGCTGAGCAAGCTGTAAGGAATAAGCCAGTAAGTAGCACCCTTCTACATGCCCTCTGCCTCCAGGTTCCTGCTTTGGGTGTAGGAGTTCCTGTCCTAATTTCCCTTGATGATGAACAGTGCTGTGGAAGTCTAAGTCATAAACCTTTTCCTCCCCAGCTTGCTTTTTGGTCATGTTTCATCAGCAATAGAAATCTTAGGCAAGTTGGCATCAGAAGTAGACATTGCTGTGACAGACCTGACCATGTTTTTGGGAGAACTGTGAGAGGACTTTGGAACTTGAAGCTACAAAGGTCACTGAGACCACCTGTGGTGAGCCCACCCACAAATATTCTATACATTAAGATCTATTGGACAAGCCACAGGAGTAAGGACACTCCACATGGAGTAACCCGTTTTGCAGAGCTACAGAAACACCTGTCTTTTGAATAAGTCACTGTCAATTCTGTAAAAATCTTGTGAAATCATGGTATTTCTCCCTTCTATAGTCTCCCAGCAGTGTATAAACCTGACTTTTCCTGTAGGGCAACTGGATACCTTCCCCACACAGTGAAGTCCTGGTGTAAAGCGGTTACTCAAGTCAAACCTTCATCCTCAAAGCCAAAATCTACATAAAACTAGGGCCCCACAACTTGACTGACAGCACTCACTGATGAGAAGAGACCCCAAGTCTGCTCTAGCAGCAGACTCAAGTAGCTGTGATCTACTGACCTTTGCTCTGACCTAACAAGTTACTAATATTTTGTATTACCCTTCTCCTAGGTTTCAGTTAACTTAAGATCACAGCCTAGGAGATTAGCTGTTTTGACGGGAAAAAGGCCTGAGTCGCTAAAACTAGCTTCAGAGAGAAAAATTCTCACCTGGGCACCCTGCTGGAGTCAAAAGCAAAGTCCCCAAAAGAGATTCCCTTTAACTCAACCAGCTAGCCGCTAATGCAAATCAAGCCCTTAGGTCATTATGACTACCCAAGGGAGTTTCCAGCCGGCAGGGACCATGTGAAGCCCTCCTTATCAGATCCACAGGCTTCCATGACTCTGAAAATGCATGTCTGATACTCGTTACTGCCCATGGAATCGCTAACTTTTTGGTATGCCTATATAAAGTGAAATCTTTGTGGAGTATGACCCCCTTTTACACGCAGGAGGAACGTCTGTTCTACCCCTCAGATCCCTCGCCCCAGCCAGTTTTCCCTGCCATAGCTAATCTTTCTGGACCTTGAGAGGTTTAATGGGCTTAACCCCAAAATAAACCTCAATAGCCACTGAGTGTTGACAGCTCTGTGGGCTGTTCTGTAGGAGCGTGGAATACAGGAACACTGAGGGCAGCCAGTGTGGTGGTGGCACAATCCCAGCACAAGGAGGATCTCTGTGAGTTCAAGGCCAGCTGGTCTACAGAGTGAGTTTCAGGACAATAAGGGCTACACAGCGAAACCATCTTGAAAAAATAAAAAGACTAGCATTGTTGGGGTGAAATCTTCGGAGAAGTGTTACCCTATTGCAGCACACTTAGGCTGTGTTCCAGAGGTGGCTGACGGTGGACCCTTGCACTTGAACTTGGTGTGAGACCCAGGATGTACTGGTTTTGAAGACAAGGAGAGCAGCTGAGGTTTGGCACTGTGAAACGCTATGAGAGCTATTGATCAAGTGTAGCCCAGTTACAAGAGAAGAGCCCAGCAGCTGAGGAGCGAAAGTCAGCTGAAGCCTAGACGAGTTGTGTGCTGCAGAGGGCAGAGTTGAAGAAGGGACCAAGTCCTTCGGAGGAGCCCAGACACGGGACAAGGTGTTGTTCATACTTGGAGTTCAGTTTTGCCTCGGTTTTGTGCCCTGGTTCTTCCCACTTGAAGAAAATATTAATTTTTATTTTACCAGAGAGTCTGCTGTTGAGACAGGGTTTCTCCATGTAGCCCTGGCTGTTCTGGAACTCACTCTCCAGACCAGGCTGGCCTCAAACGCAAGAGAGCCATTTGCCTCTGCCTGCGAGTACTGGGATTAATGGCATGTGCCACCACTGCTCAGTGTTTAATTTTTTCTTTTTATTCTTTTTTACTTATTTTGTCCATTGGTATTTTGCTTGCATGTTATGTCTGTATGAGGGTGTCACATCCCTTAAACTGGAGCTATGAGCTGCCCATGTGAGTGCTGGGAACTGACCCAGGTTCCTCTACAGGAGCAGTCAATGCTCTTAATCTCTGAGCTATCTCTCAGGCCCTCAGAGACTCTGGATTTTATAAGGGCCTGTAGAGTACAGTGGGCCTGGGGAACAGCCATTGTCTGGCCTGGGGGAGATGTCATAAAGTCCAGGAGTAGCTTCATTGGTCCTGGACTGTCATCAAGCCCAAGGTGCCTGTTATTAGGGTGGAAGCACTCACCACTAGGGCTGGAGACAACTAGGGACACTTGTTACTGAATCTCGGTTGACAGACTGCTGTCACGCCTTGGAGTGTCTGTGTGAGGGCTGAACCTAGAGACAACTGTCATCAGCGCTACAGAGGCCCTTTACCTGTCAGGCCTAGGTCTGCGCTGTCACCTTTCTTGTCCTCCTCACATGACTGACTCTTTTGTTCTGTGGCTCAGGATATCCTCCTGCCTATTTCCCTAGTGCTGAGATTATAGACATAAGCCACTATATCTAACTCATTTCCTGTTCTTCCACACAGCGTATGATGTAACTCAGGCTGACCTCAGATGCCCAATGCCTCCCGGCAGGGGCCTCAGTGACTGCAGGGCGGGCCGGGCAGTGGGTCTGCTCCTCATTTATTCTGAGCACTTGACATGACAACACCATGACATCTTAGATCCTCACAAACACAACAACGTCCAAGTGTAACATCATCAGCGTTCTTTTGCGTTTTACCAGGGACCAGAACCAACCTTCACCAAGTACTTCCAGGAACAGGAGCATGCCAGAGCCACGGCAAGCCAGGCCAGCACAGCTTTTGGAATCCATGGCCCTTGTGGAAGTGACCCTGGAACTAGAATGACAGGAGAAACACTGTGACAGGGATAAGGCCACACATATGTGCATCAGGTATCTTCCATAGCCCTGCCCACAAAGCAGCCTGACTGGAGAGCAAGGTGGCCTGAGGAGAGTGAGGACAGCATGGTGTATGTGAGGAGGGTCACGACAGCTCACACAGACTGGTGTGAGGTACGTGCTCCCGCTCCCCACCACCTGCCCTATCCCCAGAAGAGAACCCAAGAATGACATTTCTCAGGCCGGGAGGCAGTCCCTGACAGTCTCAGTTCCAGGAGTGACAGGAGACTTGGCACCAGGGCCATATACTCGCAATTCCTTAATCATCTTGAAGACCCAAATGGATCAGCACAAAATGCAGATGCCTGGAGAAGTTGGAGAGATAAGCTGTGTGTGCTCCATTTGCAGAGCCCACCATGGGCCAGGGTCCTGCTCCAACCCACAGTCAACATGGAAGCTGCTAGAAAAGTGAAAGACAAGACCAGAGGACGAAGCTGCAGCCTGGGTCCCTGACCTGTTTTCTCCCACCCTATAGACTGGTTCATGGTCAGACTGTGACCCAGCTGCAGTGAAGCATCCTCATAGCTACAAAGACCTGTGAGTTGCCAAGACAAGAGAGCCAGGTGGGCCTGGGACTGCAGCAGCTATGAAGAAGGGGCACAGTGGGGCAACAGAAGCCGATACAACACAAGATCCTCCAGCTATGCTCATGGCTGACACCAGACCAGTGGTGGGAGGCTGGACCCCAGCAAGAGTATCAGCACAGATCAGGGGTGGCAGACATGGGCAGTGCTGGGCACAAGGAGGGCTCTGAGATAGTCGTTCATTGCAGCTGACAGTGCCCAGAAAGAGTCTACGGAAGGGCACAGCAGTGTCCCAGCACTGCCTGTGGGGCTGCACTAAGGCCAACAGTGCACAGGTTGGGGTTTTCCCCAGGAACAGAGACAAGCATGTGCTGGGCATGTAAGCTGTATTCATCTGGGGCTAAGATTTTGACAAGTCTCCCAAGACAGGGTCCTGCTACACAGCCAGGCTAGACTTTAACTTGTCCTAATCCCCCTGCCTCAGCCTGCAGAGCTCTCAGAAGTCTGCAGGAGCTGAGACACCATTGCTCAAAAGCAAGAATCCACACGGCTCCCTCTCCATCAGAGCCCAGATAAGCTCTGGAGACAGAAGGCAGGGCTCTCTCTGGAAGGTGGGGCTGTGTGGAGAACTTGCAGGGGAGCCAGGCCCTGGGCACTAAGGCTGAGGAGCTACCTACAAAAGAAGAACAAGATGAGGGACAGAGTCAAAAGCTAGAAGGCAAGGGTGCCTGAGAGCAGTTGCTGCAGTGTGCAGTGGCAAGGCCCGGTGGAACCTGACCCGGGGATGTGGAGCTGGCTGAGTACACACCGAGGCTTAGGCTGCAGGCGTCCGGGGCAGGGTACAGGAAGGGCAAGGCTGCTTCGAGGCTTATCTCTGTCGCCAGTGGCTCTGATCTAGTCAGGAAGAGAATGGCTGTTCAGAACTGAGTTTGGAGCATTGTGGGTCAAGAACCAAGAATGAGGGCTGGCGACAGGGCTCAGTGGATAAAGGTGCTTGACGCCAAGCCTGAGGCCCTGAGTTCAATCCCAGGGTCCTACATGGTGGAAGGAGAACTAACTCACAAGTTGTCCTCTGCCCTCCACACAGGCACCTCAAAACACCTGCTTCACATAAACACACAGTAAATGTTTTAAAAAGGGGAGGGGGGCAAGAGTGGGAAGGATGAGGCCTGTAGGCCTAAGGCCTTCACAAGAACAGCACTGCTGGAGGTCCACAGGAAGGAATATGTAGGCTGGGCAAGGTCATTAATCATCAAGTCTGTACTGGCTGCTTGACCCTGCAAGGGACTGTCAATTTTGAGAGAAACCTTGAGCAAGAACAGGCAGGGCCAAGGGTGGCCTACTCCCATGATAGCATGCTCAAAGCCCAGCGAGGCACTGGAGGTGAGATGGGAAGCCTGGGACCAGCAGGCAGCCCTTTCGTGGAGGGAAGTTTCCTCCTCTGCATGCCTGGACAGGAAGAGGGGCACAGGCAGGAAAAGCCCTTTGCCTCACTCAGACTTTTTCTGATGGCATCAGATGCTGGTCTGGGTCCTGGCACACACCTATTTGCTGGCTCGCTTGTGTCTGTACATCTGCATCATGCGTTGGCGGAAGACGTCAAACGTGTCTTCTTTCTGCTTCGGCCCGTCAGCCCCCAGGCCCTCTCCTTCTGAGAGAGTACCCCTGCAGAGAAGAGACAACAGTCAAGGATCACGGGACACAGACACCTAGAAAGCAAACAGTCACAGGGCTGGGGCATGGCTCAGTGACAAAGTGCTTGCCATGCATGGTAAGGCCCAGGGCTCTCTCCCTAGCATAGCAAAAATCAAACAAGGAAAACACAAGTCACAAGCCACAGTGGAAAAGAAAAAGAAAAACTAAGGCTACTAGCTCATGTGAACATGGCCTGGAACTCAATCCCCTTCCTGCCTCAGCGTCCCAAGAGTTGGGGTCACAGAGGAGTGCCAGGCCTGACTGGAGCCTTCCATGGGTTTGCTGCTGACACAAGAAGATGCCGCATGCAGGAGTGTACTGGCACTGAGTGACATGCCCTCTAGAGTTGAGGATCTGTGTCCCCACCTTGGCAGCCTGTAATGGCTTCTATAAACACCTGTGCCATAACTACCAGAAATGGTGCTTAGATTCCAAGGCTATGAACGTCAGGTCAAAAGCTGTCCAGATCTATAGAGGAAGGAGTTGGCCACACCTGTGCACCCAAATGAGCAGCTAATTAAAAACAAATGACCCAGCTATATGTACATTGTGGCTTAGCCCCAACACAAGGCACCCAAGGGTCCACCCCACAGCCATGCCATACATGCTGACGGGCTCACGGATGCCCTTCCCAAGGGAGCCCAGGCCATGGCCTTCCTTCCAGCCCATCTTCTGCAGCATCTGGAAGCCCAGGTTCTTGTCTGTCAGCTTCTGCTGGGCAAACTCCAGGTCCTTGGGTTTCTGAAGAGAAAGAGGCAGGGGTGGGTGGACCAGTCTGCTCCAGCACGCACTGGATCCCCAAATGCTGTCCTAACCCCAGATGCCTGGGATGGTGAGCCCCACTCACCTCCAGCTTCCCTGTAACATCCCTGGGGGTGGGACTTCTTGAGGCCAGATCCCTTACCCCAGGGTCAGAACTGGCACCTGGCAGTGGTGCGGCATGCTGCTGCCCTGTGCTGAGCCTGTGAGGGAAACCCTGTGAGGAGGGCAAGGCCCAGGCCAAAGGCTCAGCAGGAATGATTGAGCAAGAGACCTGTGAGGACGAGTGGCCTCTCCAGTGAGTGGACCAATCACTGCTCTCCTGTGCACTGCACAGTTTATATTGTAGGGCTGAATCGGGCGTCTCCAGCCCAGCTTCCTGGAGGCAGGGACACAGGCATGTCCATGCCTGGCTGCTGACTTGGGGATGGGGCTTGCTGTGATGCCTGGGCCAGCCTGGAACTCCTGTACATAAGTAACCATCCTGCCTCAAGCCACCTGAACACCTGGGATACAAGGGCATGCTCCACACCCAGCTCTGCAAAGTGTCTGAAGGTTCATCATAAGCAGCACCAAGTGTACCAATCCAATCTTGCTCCTGCAGGGGCTAGGGAGTGTCACTATGCAGTCACACACACCTTCTTTTTGGCTATGGGACGACCCCGAGGCCTGTCGTAGGCGATTCGAACTGGTTCATGGACTGGAAGACAAAAGGAGAGAGCTGTCCACACTGAACATTTGCCCCATGTCCTTAGAGACAGAAAGAAATGCTGTCTGGTGAAGACACAGTCCACATCAGGCAGCTCCTGGCTCCCTTCCCACCGCCAGCTCTCCAACATTCTATGTCTGCTGAGCTGGGCTGCATATGGCTGTGATATAAGAGTGCTGGCCTGCACAGGATCTACTGCTTGGGCTATTTCACGTGGCCACAGGAACTCTTTTGCTGCAGGCAAGTCACATCAGTACTGCATTCTTCTAGTTCCATCAAGAGGACACCAGAGGGGCAGTTTCAGGAATCCTATCAGTTGAGAACTTGAACTCAGGAGAGTACCAAGTGCTCATCATGGAAGTCACTGAAGACAATGCAGAGCTGTCTCACTAATGCCCAAGGCACTAAGGCATCTGAGGTAAGACAGATGTACTTCCTGGCAAGAAGCATGGTTCAGCTCCCCCATGCACCAAGATATAGGACACAAGGGTCATAGCTGGGCTAATGGCCATCCACTAACAATGCTAGGGACACATAAGGTGTGTCCAAGGACACTAAGGTGACAGGGTCACACAGAGCCTGCAAGGTCCAACGGCTGCAGTCCTCCCACCTTCACTACAGATATGGGAACCTTTGGGGACTCAGAAGCTAGGTGTGTCTCAAGGTGGAAAGGGGTGGGATGAGCGTCTAGCAGAGCCCAGTGGTGACAGAGCCCAGCAGAAGAGAAGGGGCTCTTTGTAAGCTCCCCTTACTGGACATGTGGATCTTGTGCTAACACCTGGGAGGGCAGTGCACAATGGTTAAAAATACTTTCAAATCAAAGCATAGGTTCAGTACCCTGCAGCCATGGCCTAGCTGGGCTCCCCTGCCAACATTACACACCAAGGAGAACTTGGTCATGGTAGCACACCTGCAGTCTAACCTCGTGGGAGCTGGGCAGGAGGATTATTGTCTAAGGCCAGCACAGGCCACACATGTATGTTCTGTCTCAAAGAAAACCACCACAAAAATCCAACAACACACTCAAATCCTAAGCCCTGAGAGCAAAAAACCCCATGCACTGTGCCAGGCACTTAGGATCCATCTTTACACACAAGGCCAGCAGGCGTTAAGAGGAAGCAGGGTGACTGGCTGCTACTGGCACATCTGGAATGGTCCCTGGGCGTGCTACCTTCTCCCTCACAGGACTCTGGGGGCACTCACCCTTTGACTCCTGGATGAGACACACCCTCTTGGGGGCAGGAATCATGCCGACTTTCAGTGACTTGCTGCTGATTCTCTTCCTGGGGAAGCAGCTGCCGGAGGAGGCCTGTGACAGGCCAGGGGTGCTGGCCTGGTCTTCCCTAGACCCCTCTCCAGGAATGCTGTCAGTGGGGGAGCTGCCCTCGGAGCCTGGACACTTGGCAGTTCTTGCCTGTGGTCTGAGGGTACAGGCCTCCTCTCCGCCCTCATCCTCCTCGTCCTCTTCCTCCTCCTCAGGCAGCACCTCAGGGCCCTCCAGTGTAGCCTCCTGCTGGGAACGCCCCTCTTCCGGTTCACCCTCACCCTCCTTTCGAGTTGTGGGGCTCTGCACTGAGTTCCCCGCCTCACCAGTAGACTGGAAGGAAATGGATGGGCACAGTTCCAGCACCTTCTCCCGGTAGAACTTGAAGGCTGAGCTGCTCTGGTCGTGCAGGAACCTGAGAATAAAATGCATTGCTGCAGAGCACAGAGGCAGCAGCAGGACATGATCTCTGCATGGCCACGCTATGGCTTCACAGCCCGCCTAATAGGAGACAGACCGTTGAGGATTAGGACTAGATGAATCTAATAATCTTCCCTGAAGTTCATCAAGACAGGATGCTCATACAACATTCATGAGCCTCCACCCCCATTCCATCCCAAGAACCTCAAAAAAAAAAAAAGTTTGCGAGGCAGCTCAGCCAGTAAAAACACTTGCTACACAAGTGCCTGAGAATTGAATTTGGTTCCCAGAGCAAATAGACCGCTCAGACTGTTTCCTCTGACCTACATAACTGTGCGTGTGCATGCGCGTGGTCACACATACTCTTAAAAAGAGATAAATCTTAAAAATAAAAAAAAAAACAAAACAAGGTGGAAAGGCAATTGGGGAAGGACATCCCAGCATCAACCTCCGGCTTGTATGTCCATACAGAAAAATACATCAACCCTCATGGACACACACACATAATACCACACAGGCGCGCACGCACGCGCGTGCGCATACACACACACACACACTCTAACAGGTACAAAGTGACTGGCAGTGACAGTGGATGTGAGAGCTGGCAGGCAGAAGCAGTGGGAATGCACACAGGGCGACTGTCAGCTTGGCTTGGGGGGCAGAGCTGAAGGGCTGTGGGGCAGCAGGTGGGGAAAGCCTGCTGCAGAGCATGTGCACACCAGCCACAGGGGACTCATGGAACAGAAGGAGAAGGAAGGCTGCTGGTAGCACATCATAGGCTCTTCTGCTCCTGGCCTCCAGAAGCCTGCTGTGCCTCTTGGCCTTGCCACTAACTGGGAGAAGTGAAGCCAGATTGATCACAAACTGGTACCTCAGAAGCCATGACCCCAAATCAACCATCCCTCCTGTATGTTATTTGTGTACTTTTCTGACACGGAGGAGGGGCAGGACCTAGCACAGGTCTCAAGGGAGGTTCCCCTCATGAACACAGACACACAGTTATTGGACAGCCTTGTTAAAAGAGTATCATGACTGACACTGGACTGGTGAGGGACTCAAAGTCAGTCAGGAGAACACACACACAGGTGGGAAAAGAAGAGAGGCCTTGTTAGGAATTTTTTCTAATGCGAGCTCTCTGCCGACGTAAAAATCCCAATCAAGCCAAATCACAACAAGCCAAATTAAAAAATATCCAGGTTTAATGGGATTCCTGACCACCAGGGGGAAGGAAAAGAGACCACCTGATTCTCCTTTGGGAGCTATCTAAAATACCGCAGGGAGCGTTCAGGACTGGCATGCTGGGATTTGGAGTTCAGACCAATACAACTCTCAGGCCTGGGGGCTGGGGGCTACGATCCCAATTTAAGAGGCCTGGAGACATTTTTTGCAGTGCTGGGCAAGAGCAGCTGAGCCAGTGTTTGGCACTGGGCTGTGCAAAGGGGGCAATGACAGATGTACACACAAGATGGCTTCCGGTTGCTGAGAAGCGCAAGTGGGAAAGTCAGACTCCTCTAGGTGATTTTTACTTTAGAACAAAATGGATTAAAAATTCCAACTGGACCAGGCAGTAGTGGTGCACACCTTTAATCCCAGCACCCAGAAGGCAGAGGCAGGTGGATGAGTTTGAGGCCAACTTGGTCTACAAAGCTACATGGAGAAACCCCATCTCAAAAAAACCCAAAACCAAATCAAACCAAACCTTCAGCTGGGCATAATGTTGCATACCTTTAACCCCAGCATTCAGGATGCAGAGGCATCTGTGATTCTGAGGTCAGCTGGTCTAATAGTGAGTTCCAGCCAGCCAAGGCTGTACAGTAAAGACCCTGTCTCAAAAGCAAAACTCAAACTTCTCCCCTTACCATTTCCCCACAAATTCAAATATGGGGACCAGCAACACGGCTCAGGGGATATGGTACTGCCTGCCTCCAAGCCTGACAACCTGAATTTGATCCCTGGACACACATGGTCAAGAAGAGAACAACTCCTGCAAGCTGTCTTCTGACCTCTACACTTCAAATGTGGCATGCACTCATCCACCACAAAGTAAATAAACAACGTAAAAAACAAACAAATCCCACTGGGGTCTGGGTATGGGGCTCAGTGGATAGGAGTGTTTGCTGTGCAGGAGCCAGAGTGCCAGAACAGCAAATGTTCCTTTCAAACTGTCATCTACACTGAATTAGAAAAAAGGCCCAAGTAAAGGGCTGATACAAAGCATCAGCGAGCACAGGCCAGCAGCCCTGGCGGGATGTGGCTCTGAGCATGGAACCCCAGAGGCAGGTGGATGAGTTTCAGGCCAACTTGGTCTACAAAGCTACATGGAGAAACCCCATCTCAAAAAAAACCCAAAACCAAACCAAACCAAACCTTCAGCTGGGCATAATGCTGCATACCTTTAATCCCAGCATTCAGGATGCAGAGGCATCTGTGATTCTGAGGTCAGCTGGTCTAATAGTGAGTTCCAGCCAGCCAAGGCTGTACTCCTCCCCAGGGAGGAGTCAGTCTAAGCAAAACAGTCAAGGGTCAGGGCTGAGGAGTGTAGGACACAGCATGGACACACCAGGCCCAGGCAGCCAGAGCAGCATGATTTCTTTGCACAGGACTTGTAAGTTCTTTAAGATATGCAAGCCAGCCTGTCTACCTTCTGTCCATCCTTCTGTTCTGTGCTTTTTGAAGCAGGACCTCAAATTCCCTATGGATCAAGAATGACCTTGAATTTTCCGCCTCCACCTTCCAAGTGCTAGCAAGACTACTGTGCAACATCATGTAGCTCACCCGGTGTTGGGAACATATACACCAGAGCTCTGTGCATGCCAGGCAAGAAGTCTACCAACTGAGCTCTAGCTCTGGCCCAAACCTGCATGCTTCCAACTATACCCCAGTGCAGCAACACGGACAGACTCAGGCCTCCTGTACCCAGCAAACATCCAACTGCATTTTCAGTCAGACCATGACACAGCTCTCCAACAAGCAGGAGGAAAGCCAAGTGCCAGGCTTGGTCCTGGGAACACATGGGTACAGTGGAGGTTGGGAGATCTCACAGGTTCTCTGAAAGAGCCGAGGAGAACCTCCATCATAGAGGCCTTCCACCACTAAGTTAGAGTTCCCTCAGCAGCTGGGGCTCTTCAGGGCTGGTTTCTGGATTTTTCTCTGACGACCTGTGGTGAGGCACATGCACAAATGCTGCTGGTGTACCCAGTCTTTGTGTGAGGACTGAGGGACAAGAGGGCAACGGGTCTCCTGGTGATCTAGGTGAAGGCTGACCCACAGGATGTCAGTGCTGGGCCAGGCTCAGCTGAAGGCGTTAAGTCCATCCTGCCGGCTCAGTGTGTGGCTGGGGGTGGGAGTGGGGGGCATTGTGTGGGTACAAGGCACATACCACAGGTCAGGGTTGTCGGTGCTGTTCTCTATGCTGAACTGCTCAATCTCAGGGCCCACCTGAGCCACAAATCTGGCCAACTTCTCAGCAGTCTCCATGGTCTTTGGATCCACTACAAAACAGAAAGCAGTGGTTGTGGCTCTTAGACTGATTCAAGCCACCTACCCTTGGTCCTTCCCTGCACCACATGACTCTGGGGTCCTCTCCTTGTTCCAATTAGTCAACAAGCAGACAGTGGCAGAAGCATGTTCAGGGGAACAGGCACACGGCTGCCAAACTGTTGCTCAAACTCTCAAAGCTCAGGTCAGCAGACGCCCTGCCAGCAGCTCAGGACACTGCTGGAGCAGCCAGGAGCAGAGAAACATGGCATGGGCACTGTGCAGTCTGCACGTGTTCCACTGCAAGCTATTTAGCACTGGGCAGAGGACAGGTAAGCTGCTGGTGGCCACATGGGCCATCATTAACCTCAAACGTGGGCAGGGGCAGAGTGACACAGAAGGCATCCAAAGAAACACCATGGGGGGCTTGGGCTGCATGGGCCCTGCACCTGTAGATTTGACAAGACCAGGTTGAAAATGCCTGCAATGGTCTTGGGGTACAGCTTGGGGGTGAGTGTTTGCCTAGTAGGCCTGTGGCCCTGCACTCAATGGCCAGCATTGCTGAACACAGACCAATGAAGTCACTTAGCAATTGCCTCTATCCGTTCCTCACATTCTTAATCCCTCCTAAATAATATAGAAGTATTTCTGCAGATTATTATTATCGTTATCATGATTATTATTATAAGAGACAAGGTCTCACATAGGTGAGGCTGACCTTGAAGCCCAGGTCCTCCTGCCTCTACCTTCCAAGTGCTGGGATGACAGGTGTACCCCACAACAGCCAGTCTCCTGTAGTGTGAGTGTTGGGCTAGTTGTTGTAAGCAAGCTAGACAAGATGAAAATGTAGTACAGACCAGGCAGAGGGACAAGGATGCAGCAGGTCAGTGGCTGTAAGTTCCAGTCCAGTCCCAGCTATATTATAGTGTGTGCCAGGCCAATCAGGACTAGTGAGTGAGACCCTATCTCAAACAAAGTAACCTCTTGCAGGTCATTGTGCCATATGCCTTTAATCTCAGCACTTAAAAACAGAGGCAGGGAGAGCTCTGTGAGTTCGAGGCCTGTCTGGTTACATAGTGAGGTCCAGACCTATATGGAAAGATCCTGTCTCAAAACTCTCACAAACATCCAAAAAATATGCAAAGCATCAAGAGCGTGTGTGCTGGTTCTCTGAAAACTGTGTCCTTCTTCACAAAACTTTTGCCTCAGTGGACTCTGGCACATGTGAGGGTAACTGTGGTGCAAGAGACCCAGCAAGGACCTGGACAGCACTTTTGTCACCTGGATCAAGGAGTTGGGGCTCAGGAGTAACATCAAGGACAGCATGGCCAAGTGTCCATCCTGTTCAAATTCTTTTGGCTACTCCAGCCTGCCACCTGGCCTTGATTCCTGAGTACCTGGCACCCCCATCCCACCATCCCAAGGGACCCAGATGAGCATGGTGACAGGAGGGGTAGGGTGAGCACCTACCATCAGCAGAGGGGCAGGGAGAAGAGGACGGCAGGGCTCCCGAGTCATCCCCTGCTGTTGGCCGAGGAGATGGGCCCAAGGCTCCAGGGCAGGAGGGCTGAGGATGGGGTTTGGCAGGTTCTGGTAGGCAGTCCTGGGCAGCATCACTTGAGTCCCGTGGTGGTGGCTTTACCTGTAAGGAGCCTGCTGCAGTCTGGCGGCCACGGTGCCTCTGCTGAGTGCCTGAGGACAGGGATGTGTGCTGGGCAGTGGTAGCTTTCTTGGCCTTCAGGCCTCGAGGACCCTGAGAGCGAAGCAGCCGCCTGCGCTGCCACGGGAGGAGTCTACGCTTGAGACTTCGCACAGCTTGTGCATACAGCATAGCACGCACTGCGCACTGTGCTGGTGTTGGCCTCCGTTCCATGATGGGCCAGCTGTGGTTCAGTCGCTGTGACTCTGCCAACTTCAATTTGTAGTACTTATATTCCAGGCTGTTCTCATCAGACAGAAACCTGCCAAACAGACACAAGCAGGGTACTGGGAGAGCAGTACTGTGCTCAGCAAGGCATAGCTGCCCTCCTAAGTGTGGCGCCTGCACCCTCTATTGTCCAGGTGCCTCAAGAAAGTCAAAAGCTTTGATCCACCTGGGTTTATTCTTAATCCTAACACTGGGGAGGCTGAAGCAGGAAGACTGCAGAGAATTTGAGACCATTATCTTTTTATTTGTTTGTAGCCCAGGCTGGCCTCAAAGTCAGAGATCCACCATCCTCTACCTCCAGAGTACTGGGATTAAAGGTGTGTGAGAATTGGTTGGTTCTTTCTTGACTTTGGTCAGCTCAGAGCAGGACTGCAGGGCAGACAGAGGAGCACCCTTCACATGGCTAGGTGGTCGAGTGCTTCCAGAGCTTTCTGTGTGCCAGTGACGTAGGCGTGGCAAGACTGAGGAGAGTCTGATGCCCTAGGGACAGCTGAACACACCAGGCTGCGGTGGTCACCTCACTGCCTCCCTCACGTACAGGGTGTCAAATCTCTGCTGGATGTGAAACCACAGAAGGAATGGGAGCTTGTGTCCTCCAGTTTGACCTGGCATTTGTAGTGGAACTCTATTAGAAGCATGGTATCTAGGGTAAACATTAGAATGAAATAGTTTGTTTCTAGAAGTACCTAGATCTTGAAGAAAACATTATAGAAGATGGTGGTTGTTTTCTGTTATCTATAAAGTTATTCTGAAGGAGTTTTATAGCCTTTGCATGACTTTGGTCACAAGACTATCCTGGCATACCTGGAGAACCTTGCAAACAGCGCACAGTAAGGACTGAAGCTGCAGGGCTATGATGCTTTCCTTCAGAAAACATATTAGATCAATAGCTTTGGTATGAGGAACTTCTGCCCATAAAACCACCTTTGTGTAACCTCATAAGTGTGCTTCTGCACAGTGTTTGAGCTTCAGCTCTTCAAGACTGGTCCTCCCTGTTGCCACAGAGCCTTAACTACATTCTTGAGTGACCCTTTTTCTTTGATTGTCCCATACAACATGGAACCCCTGGCAGGCATTCAACAGTTCATAAAACAAAAATGAAACACAATAATAAACACACACACAAACAACTATCACAGGTTCCTCGACACCGAGAAGGTATGCTGCTTGGGAGTCAACTAAGCCTGGCTGTAACATAGAAAGAGAAGGAATTCCTGTCACTTTTGCCCCTTATCAATGTAGTCCAACAGCTATGGACACAGTCACACTGTCTCCAGTGTTTCCAGGAAGCTGAAGACCATGTAAAGCACACAGGAGGGTGGATGAGGTGGCACACTTGGGATGGCCAAGGCAGAAGGATCTCAAGTTCCAGATAAGCCCAGACTATACAGACTCTCAAAAATCAAAGTAAAACCATGTGCTGGAGATGTGTTTCATGCAGGCAGTACACTATTCTGCACAGAGCACTGAACAGCCAGATTTTAGTATCCAGAGGTCTGGACCAGCCCTTTGCTGATACTGGAGGTGACAACTAAAGAGCCCTAGAACAGCGATTGAGTTTCCCAAATGCTGAGGGAACCATTGGCAAAGCCCTACTATCATTACAAGTTAGAAGTCATGTGAGAGCCAACAACAGAGAGAAGCATAGACTAGACACCTGTGTGTGCTTCTCCCCTGCCACCCCAGCACTAAATCTGGAAGGACAGCCAGAGTTCAAGGTCAGCCTGGCTACTTTCTAAGTCTGAGCCAGACTTGCGGAGAGTGAGAGTCCATTAAGAAAAACAAAAACGAGAACAAAACACCAAGCCTGAGTATGGCTCAAGGGTAGATCATTTGCCCAGCGTGTGAGGCCACTATGGGTCCCATCCCAGTGTTACTCTACAGAAAGAAGAAAATGTGGTCACTGTCATAAGTACTGTGTGGTGGCTTAAATAATGGCTCCAAAAGGCTCATATAGTTGAATGTTTAATCAGCAGGGAGTGGCACTGCTTGAGAAGGATTAGGAGATGTGGATTTGGAGGTATGTCACTAGGGGTGGGCTTTGAGATTTCAAAATCTCAAGGCAGATTCTGTGGCGGTTTCTTCCTGTTGCCTGTGGATCAGGATGCAGAACTCTCAGTTCCTTCTCCAGCATCATGTCTGCCCACACACTGCCATACTTCCTGCCATGATGACAATGGACTAAACCCCTGAAACTTTAAGCCAGCCCCAATTAAGTGTTTTATAAGAGTTAGTGTGGTCAGCCAGGCAGTGGTGGCGCATCTCTTTAATCTGAGCATTTGGGAGGCAGAGACAGGTGGATCTCTTTGAGTTTGAGGACAGCCTGGTCTACAGAGCAAGTTCAAGGACAGGTTCCAAAGGTACATAAGAGAAACCTTGTCTCGAAAAACAAAAAAACAAAACAACCACAACAAAAAAAAGGTTGGGATGGTCATGGTGTAGAACACTGACTAAGACAGAAGCAGGCGCCAGGAGTGGGGTGTTGATATGATGGTCTGATCATGCTGCTTATTGGTAGGACAGGGACTTTGGGACCGTGGATTAGGAAAGCAATTGAATGCTTTAATCAGGACTTAATGAGACAAACTAGTAGAACAGAAGACAGATGTAGGATGGTCTGGCTCAAGAAGTTTCAGAGGGGAAGATTATTATTAAGTGGCCCAGAGATTGCTCCTGTGATATTTTGGTGAAAAATGTGGCTGCTTTCTGCTCTTGTCAAAAAATCTACTAGAGGCTAAATTGAAGAGTTTTGGATTAATGGTTTTGGCAAAGGCTATTTCAAGACAGCCTAGCATGACTGCGTTCTGTGGTTATCATTAGTGGTCACTCTTATGCAGATCTATAATGAAAATGAGCAATCCGAGCAAGGAACATGCAAACTGGACAGTTTGAGGAGAAAAGGAGCACCAAGAAGTACAATGGTGCTAAGTCCTGTGTTCAAGGAGATAAAAAGTTTAAAAGACCGGGTAGTGGAGGCACATGTTTTTAATCCCAGCACTCAGGAGGCAGAGGCAGGTGGATCTCTGTGAGTTCGAGGCCAGCCTGGTCTACAGAGCAAGTTCTAGGATAGATCCCACAAGTACTAAGAGCTACAGAGGAACCCTGTCTCAAAATACCAAAACAAAACAGAAAAAGTTTAAAGGGAATAATGAACTAAGGGCCAGACCCCACTCAACTAAGCTTCCAACTTGTAAAACAAAATTAAAGAAAAGTTAGGGTCAGTTGTAATATTGCTCACCTTTAATTCCAGCACTGGGGAGGCAGAGGCTGGAAGATCTGAGTCTGAAGCCAGTCTAGTCTACAAGGTAAGTTCTAGGACAGCTACATTTAGGCTGTGAGGAAATCAACTTATGAAAAAGAATTAAATAAAAGTTTAAGCAGGGGAGGACACCACTGAAAAGAGAAAGCTGATGAAAATGTATTTGGACCAAGAAGCCATATTTCAGTTCCAGCAAGCACAAAAGCTTGGCAGTTTCAGCCATATGGTTCTGGCTTTAGAGTCAAGATACAAGAAAGGAATTGTGGAATCTCCCTCCACAGCTAGGGAAAGCCAGAGGCTAGGCATGTATCAGGTGTGTCCCTGCATGTAGGCCCAGAGAAGTCACTAAGTGAACTGTACCCTAACTAGGTTCTGGGCCATTAATAGCAGTTCCTGTCTCATGGTTCTGGTGCTGTCTCCACTTGAGAGCACCCACTATGCATACATATCCTACACTAAATCTCCTCTCTCATTACTCTGTCTGTCAAGATGGGCACCTCTCCTTCACAGTGGTTCCCCTCGAATCTTAGCTTTCTCAATCAATGCCTATTTCCAAAGTGGTGATCATCAGCTGCTAGGTGATGCCCAGTGTACATGCGGCAGAGGCAGTCCTCTTAGGACCATGTCCCTTCAGTAAAGTCACCCCTAGGTCCTATACCTGAGTGCCTTCTTACCAAGCGGTCTCAGCTTTCCTCATGAATCTAAGGCCATGTGGCCTCCTCCCCTGCTTAACACTGGCTGAAGCTAAAGCCCCACATTTGATTTCTGCTCCAGCTCACTTCAGCTGCGTATCATGTAAGTACAATGCTTCTAAATGTAAACAGAATATATTCACAATGTAAAGCAAGAATGGTCACAGAGCAGCTCACATACAGCCAGTATGGAGTCACAGAATGTTTAAAATACCACTGAGCAACCAGGGCTGGGACAGAAGGATCCCCTCAACCCAGAAGTCTGAGCAGAGCTTGGGCCACAATGTAAGACCCCATCTGCTACAATTAAAAAATAAGTAAAAAGGCTGGGCGGTGGTGCACGCCTTTAATCCCAGCACTCAGGAGGCAGAGGCAGGAGGATCTCTGTGAGTTTGAGGCCAGCCTGGTCTATAAGAGCTAGTTCCAGGACAGGCTCCAAAGCTACAGAGAAACCTTGTCTCAGAAAACAAACAAACAAACCAAAAACCAAATCAAAACCAAACCAAACAAAAAATAGAGGCTGGAGAGATAGCTCAGCTGTACTTGGTGTTTCTAGAGGACCCAGCTTCAATTAACAGCACCCAGTTCAAAACGGTAATTCAAACTTTCTCTAACTCCAGTTCCTGAGTATCTGACACCCTCTCTGGCCTCTTTAGACACTGCATGAACATGGTATACAGATATACATGTAGGCAAAACACATATTTTCTTTAAATAAGAACATGTCATTAAAAAAAAAAAGACAAAATAAGCATGCCTACCAGTAAGCAGGGTCCTGCAGAAGTAGTGTTCTCTCCCTGGGTGACAGCCTGCCTTGGATAACACGCATGACAAGCTGGTCAATGGTGTCCACCACCCTGTGATCCGCCCGCTGGGGGACTGCTGCAATACACAGAATGGATGCTGTAAAAACCAGTGGACCACTCAGGCCTACAGACCAGGACAGTGACCAAGAGGGCAGCATAAAAGCCCAAGCCATCAGCAACTGGAACCTTCAATCATGGGACGCTGGTGTTGAAAAGATGGAGACCTGGGTGAAATAGAAAATGTCCTTCTGAGCCGGGCGGTGGTGGCGCACACCTTTAATCCCAGCACTTGGGAGGCAGAGGCAGGCGGACCTCTGTGAGTTCACGGCCAGCCTGGTCTACAAGAGCTAGCTCCAGGACAGGCCCCAAAGCTACAGAGAAACCCTGTCTCGACAAAGCAAAAAGTCCTTCTGAAAGATGTCCTGCTCCAGCCATAAGTAGTGAGTCCCTTGGCTGCACACGGAGCGAGGTGGAAGCTCAGGAAGGAAGCTGGGTAAGCAATGACCTGCTTACCTGTATACAGGCTGCTTTAAGCCTGATGGCTTGAGTATTAACCCAGAAAACAGGTGCATATGAGATGTAGCAAGAGAAAGAGGTGCCATTGTGTCCCTGTGGCCACAGCTTCTCAGGAGGTCAAGCAGCAGGACTGTCCGACCCCAAGAATTTCCAAACAGCCTGGACAACATAGTAAGACTGTTTCAAAACAAACAACAAACCCTGGGGTCACAGAGATGGCTCAATAGCTGTGTATGCATGAGGACCCAAGTTCAGATCCCCAACACCCAAATAAAAAGCTGGGTGTCTAACCCCAGTGCTACGGGAGGTGGCAACTGGAGGATAGCTGGAGCCTGCTGGTCAGCAGCCTACTTCCAGGTTCAGTGAGAGACGCTGTCTCAAGGGAATAAGATGGAGAGTGATAGACAGGACAGCTGATATCCTCCTCTGGCCTGTACATTCCCATATATACCACATACTCATATAATATACTCATACATATGTAAACACACACACACACAAAACACCCAAACCCAACCACCACTGATGGGGCTGAAAAGATGGCTCAGTAGCTGAGAGCGCTTACTGCACAACCACAACGATCCCAATACCCACAGGTAAGCTGGGTTGGTCTTGTGCATTACTATCTATGTGCATGTAGATATATCTGGTACGTGTTCATATGTGCCTAAATGGGGAGACCAAAGGATGCTGGGTGTCCTATCCTGTCACTCTTCACCTTTACTCTTGAGACCATCTCATTCATTGAACCTAGAGATAGGCTGGTGCTGGTGGCCATGTCAGAGGAGTAGCAGATGGAAATTGACTTCAGGGGATTGGCCCACCAGGAAACAAAACCCTGATGGGTAAATCTCGGATAGACAACGTCCCCAGAACTTTGGCCCCAGAATGTTTCTTGCTACTGCTGTGTCTTTGCATGTTTGCCGCCACTATTTTTCTCTGGTGTCTGGGGTATAGTGTGAATGGGCATAGGGAGCGCTCCAGTGCCTTTAATGAAATATGATAATCTCTTGGAAATATCTGTTCTAGTAGGCATTTTTACCTGTAGATTATTATAAAGATGATTTCCTCTTAAGCGGTACTGTTTAACTGAAGCAATGATTTTATACAATAATAGTGTTTAAATAGAATTTTGATTATTGGGGGTTTTTAATAAATACAGTAAGAGATTATGATAAAGTGGAAAAATTAACATAGGTAAAGGTAGGATAAAATGTTGCACCTGCCTATGATAAAATAGAAGCTGCAGAGGATTAAAAAAAAAAAAAAAAAAAAAAAACAAAACAAGGGCTGGGCAGTAGTGGCACACACTTTTAATCCCAACACTGGGAAAGCAGAGGCAGGTGGATCTCAGTGAGTCAGAGGCTAGCCTGGTCTATAAAGCAAGTTCTAGGACAGCCAGGGCTACACAAGGAAACCGTGGCTCTAAAACAAAAACAAAAACCAAACCAAACAAACAAAAATCCCAACCCAATCAAATAAAAAAATTAACTGATTTGTGAAAGCAAGTGTGCCTATCATGGAGCAGATAGCAGAAGAAAGCTTACGGTGTCTGTCTTCTTCCTCTACCATGTGGGTCATAGGGACTGAATTTAGGTTTATCTTATGTCTGTGGACTACTTGTATATCTGATTCCCACGGAGTTACAGTTGTGAACAGCCATATGAGCAGCCAGTGCTCTTAACTGCTGAGCCACCTCTCCAGTATCCCCTCTTCTTTTCTGAGTCAAGCTCTTGCCATGCAGTACCCAGGCTAGCCTCAAGCTTGTAGCCATCCTGTCTCTCTTGGCTTCCAGGCTAGGGTGACAGGCCTGTCCCACCATGCCAAGGTCAAGTAGCATTGAGTGTTTGTTGTAGGAATGGGGTACACTAGCTAAAGCAGCTGGGTAATTCTAGTGGGCCACGGTCTATGGCTGGTCACACAACTGTGTACTCAGTGCAGAGGCTGCCAAAGACACATGTCCAGCTCTGCTTCAGAAACCTTTACTACGAAGCAGTGAAAGCCCCTGTGGACAAAGCAGGGTAATTTACACATGGTGGGCAACTTGATGTAGTGAGAGCTACAGAAACTCAGATAAGCAGCGACACCATGCCTCCCAGCATATGGGGAAGTTGACGCAGGGAATTGAAAACTTAAGGCTAGCTAGCCTAGGCTACATATCAAGACCATATTTTTTTTTCGAGGCAGGGTTTCTCTGTAGTTTTAGAGCCTGTCTCTTGTAGACTAGGCTGGCCTCAAACTCACAGATCACCTGCCTCTGCTTTCTGAGTGCTGGGATTAAAGGCGTGTGCCACCGCTACCTGGCTCCAGGACCCCACCTTTAAATAAATAAAAAGACAAATGAAGGGCTACAGAAGTTAGTGGTGCTTGCTGGTACTCTTGAGGACTGGAGTTCGGATCCCAGCACCCAAGCAACAAGCCGATCTCCTCACATACCTGTAACCCCAGTTCAGTGATCTGATACCAGCTTCTGGCTTCTGTTCTCATATACTCAAACTTATGGACACGTACAAATAAAAACTTAAATCTTTCTGGGTGGAGCCTGTGCACACCTTTAAATCCAGCACAGAGGCAGGTGGATTTCTCTGTATTTGAGAGCACCTGGTTCCAGGTCATTTGGGGCCACATAAAAGAACTAAAACAAACAAACAAAAAAATCAAGCAGGTAGTGGTGGTACACACCTTAAATCAGGGAAGGCAGAGGCAGGTGGATCTCTGCATTCCAGGCCAGCCTGGTTTACAAAGAAAGACAGTCAGGGCTAGACAGAAAAACCCTGTCTTGAAAAACCAAAACCAACAACAACAAACCAAAACCAACCTAAAAAGAGAGCATGGCAAGTAGCCACACCCTCAGGTTAGTGTGTCTGCTGTTGCAGTGCCTCGGTCCCTGCCTGGAAAGGGGATCCCAAGGTCTTAGACCTTTCCTCCTCTACCCATAATACCTGGTTCTTGCTACCTTCATTTCCCCCTTAGCTTAGGGAATGGGAAGAGAAATGCATTCAGACTGCACCGGAAAATTTTCTTCTTAGAAGTGGTCATGGCCACTCATCTGTGTTGGGACATCTACTGACTGGTACAATGAGGGCTCCATAAAGGGGAGCGCAGAGCTGACATTCCCTGGGCTAGAGGTAATGTCAGAGGAGAGAAAAGATGGGTGCCATGTCCTCTGATGCCTGGGAAGACTGGGTGTGACAGCACGCAGCTGGGAGCAAAGGAGGAAGGGAGAGAGAAACCAGGTAGTTTCCATCCCTTCCTCTGGCCAACACCAGAGCTGTTGATGACTCTGAATCAGGTGAGAGGCACCAGCACCAGCTGGAAAGACTTGGCTGGTCCTTTACACCCCTCAGTATTCTAACCACCTTTCCCACGCCTGGGCACAGGGTGACTAGGTCTTGATGTCCTGTTTTCCCCGCCTTCAGTGACACCTCGTGACATGGTACTTCAGAACATGGCATCCTAGCCTTGTTGAAAGGGGGTTGTGCATTGTTCCTAGTGAGGGCCAGCCAGTTTTCCATCTGATTCAGTGGGTACTGTACTCATCTAGCATGCACAAAGCCCTGGGCTCCATCCAGAACCTCAGAAAGCAGAGGAGGTGGTACACGCCTGTCTTCTTGGCACTCAACAGTGGAGGCAGAAAAATCAGAAGTTCAAGGCCAGTCTGAACTACATGAGACTCTGCCTCAAAACCAAGGGTAAATATTGGGTCCTTGACTTCGAGTCTCAGCATTTTAAAAAAAGTGTATAAAAACCTCAGAGAGGAGCTGGAGTGATGGCTTAGTAATAAAGAGCACATGGTGCTCTTGCAAAGAACACGAGTTCTGTTCCCAGCACCCATGTTGTGCAGCACATAACTGTTATATATAACTCCAGCTCCAAGGAACCAGGCATCTTCATCTGACCTCTACCAGTTCCTGCACGTATATAGTGTACATACTCAGGCATATGTACGTATGTGTGTAACTACGTATACATATAAATGTTAAAATACACACACACATATATATATTAAAATACACACATATATGTATATATATATATACACATAATTATATCTTTTCAATATCAAAGAGATGGTCTAGATGGACAACATCTGTTACCTTGCAACAACGAGGACCTGTGTTTGATCTCAGGTCTGATATAAAATGCCACCTATGATGGATGATGCATGCACACACTACAACCAGGAAGGCGGAGTGAGGAGGCCCCCGGGCCTTGATGGTCATCCTGTCTAGCCTCACTAGTGAACTTCAGGCTCAGTGAGACCTGTTTCAAAGGTGGTGTACAGTCTTCCTGAGAATCAACATCTGAGGCTGTCTTCTTCTAGCCTTTGCACACACACATGCTCTGGTACTCAGGTATACACCCACCCACATACATACACACACACCATGAATATAAATACTGTAATTTGGCAGTGATGATGTTGTTTAAAAAGAAATCTTTACCTTGGCTCAGAGTGCTTGCAGCCCAGGGCTGAGATGTGGTTTTCTGTTCTCGGGGCTCTACGGGTACAGCCTTCTTAACCTGGAGAGGATATCCACTGGCCATGAGCCAGGCCTTCAGATGGTCTATGTACTCCCTTCCAAACAAAGTGGAGTCCTCAAAGTTTGGGAAGGAAGCAGGAGATGGAGCAATGTCCTGGAGGCCCACAGCTTCTAAGATCTTCTCCTGCCTGAAGGAGGAGGCCAAGGAGAAGGTCTGGCCTAAGAGTGCCAGGGACTTCCTACACAGAGAGTTGGTGGTCTCCAGGGCCACAGCCAGGTCCAGTGGGCTCGTGAGGGTCTTCATCTTGATGTTGAGCTCGTAGGCATTACAGGCCATGAGCAAGGGTGTGACGCCCTTCAGCAGCCTGTCCTGGAGCCGCATGATGTACTTGTCGAAGGGCTTGATGATCTCGAAGAAGCAGTTTTTGGTCTTCACAGCACCTTTGTCTAAAAGCATGTTTAAAAACTCATTATCAACTCGGGGTGTCTTCAGAGCAGAGTGCTTTAAAAACTTGATAGTAAAAAAGCAGAAATCTCTGTGTTCTGGTTTCAAGGAGCATTTGAAGGAGGCCAGCATCTTGGCACAGGTCTCAGTTTCCAATTCAAAGAGAGTCTGGAAGAGCTGGGAGAACTTGAGGTCATCCTTGATGGTGTGGAACCCCGCCCACTTGATGATCTCTATGCCAAACCTTGAGAACACATCTGTCTTGTCCACAGCATCAAAGCCCAGCTTCCTTCTGGGGAAGCTGAGGGTCCTCAGGTCCAGGCCCAAGGGGATCTTCAGAGCAGCGAACTGGATTTCATCCAGCCCTGGATTTGTTCCAAGGGTCACATCAGGACTTGAGGTGGCTTTCTGGATTTGGTTAGTGCCCTGAAGTTTGGAAGTAAGACGACTGACAACAGGCATTTTCTTCGTGGTCATGCTTTTCAGCGTAATAAGCTTTTCAACACCCTTTGCTGCAAGCAGGCCTTGAGTGTCCCCCTTTCCTAGAAGAGTGACTTCCTGGTCAGCCATGTTTAGAGACCGGCCTCTGGCCAGGACTTGCCCACTGCCTCTAGACACAGAGTCCACCTCCCCACGATGGTCCAGGTCATAATCCCGACTCTCCTTCTCCAACCGCCTGGAGGAGGCTAAGTCCCCCAACACTGAAGACCCAAAACCATACTCCTGTGACCAGGAGGATTCTTGGGAAACTGGGTGGCCCAAGTCTTGCTCCCAAGAGCCACGGAGTGCAAGCTTCCAGTCCTGAGAAGGAAAATGTCCCAGTTTCCGGTGGCTAAAACTTTGGTCTCGGGAGTCAGTGTGGGCCACTTCCAGATCCCGACCACATTCTTTGCGAAGATAGCTGTCCTCGCCGACGGACTGGTTGCTGGATCTGAAGGAGGGTCCCGCAAACATGTCACCTCTCATGCCCTCTCTCCCCAAGTCTAATGAGTACACTCCAGATCCACTGGCAGAGAACCTACTGTCACTGTGAAGGTCCTCATAGACATCTGCTCTGGCTCTTGAGCCTGTCCTTATGAGATCTGAAATAAATGGTCACAGACAAACAGAAGGCACTTTAGAGCATGGGCTGCAGGGGAATAGCCCACACACCAGCCAACACAAGTGCTTTATAATCCCAAGTGTGAGGTGCAAACTCAGTCTGCTGCCAACACTGTTTAAAATGTGTAAAGAGGCATCAGGATGGCTCAGAGAATAAAGTGCTTGACATGCAAGTATGAGGACATGAGACCAGAGCCCCAGAACCCATAGGAAAAGCAAGCAGGTGTTAAAGGGCTGCTGCTAAGGGAAGTGTGTGTGTTGGGGGGCAGACATGGTTCCATCAGCAAGAAACAAACTGAAGCTCCTTGGACCCTGACTGTAGTCTTGGTGCAAGAATGGTAGTTGCATTCTACATTTCCCACGCCCTGGTTTTACTCTAGAGAACTAATCAAGCTAAAAAACAACAGATCTTAATGTTTTCAGTTTATGATTTATGCTGGACTACATCCTTAATAATACATGAGATGTGGTTTAGACATGCCTGCAAGAACTAAAATTTCAATCCCAACCAGTTTGCTGGAGGCTGAGTCTTAAAAGGGGGACAGATGTTGAGATGGCTTAGTGAGTAAAGGCACTTACCACAAACTTGACTGACAACTGAGTTCCATCCCTGGAACCCACATGATGGAAGGAGAAAATCCCCTCTACAATCTGTCCTCTGAGCTCTGCGTGTGACTGCATGTGTACACACACACTCATAGGGACCCTTCTGTAGAGACTAGGGTGCAGTCGGTGGCAGACTGTGTACTTTAGCATGAGTAAGGCCTGGGTCAAATTCTTCTTTCATGGGCAGGTGTCTGGCTGACACGCTCTACCTTCTGCACACTGAATTAGCCAGCAGGTGGGCCACAAGAAAATGTGACCTGACAAATTCAGCCAGGATTAGAGGAGCTTGGCTAGCACCCAGAGCATTATAATTCAACGTGGCCCACCTGCGCACCTTAACTCACCTTGAGCTTTAACTTGGAGAGCTTCACCAACAGCCTCAGAATTCCCATACCGTTTAGATTTCTCCTGTAACACTGTGTCCAGTGATTCCTGTGCCATCCGCCTTGCTGCCATGTTTCTCTCTCCTACAGCAAGAGAAGTCACACAAATCAAGACAGCTTGGGGCTGGAGAGATGGCTCAGAGGTTAGGAGCGCTGCCTGCTCTTCCAGAGGTCCTGAGTTCAATTCCCAGCAATCACATGGTGGCTCACAACCATCTATTATGAGATTTGGTGCCCTCTTTGGTCTGGTGGCATACATGCAGACACTGTATACACAATAAATAAATCTTTAAAAAGACAAACAAACAAACTCAAAACAGCTTGCCCAGGGACAAAACCGAAAGAAAGAAAGGAAGGAGGGAGGGAGGGAAGGAAGGAAGGAAGAAAAGAAAGAAAGAAAGAAAGAAAGAAAGAAAGAAAGAAAGAAAGAAAGAAGCCGGGCGGTGGTGGCGCATGCCTTTAATCCCAGCACTCAGGAGGCAGAGGCAGAAGGATCTCTGTGAGTTTGAGGCCAGCCTGGTCAGGCTACAGAGAAACCCTGTCTCGAAAAACTGAGAGAAAGAAAGAAAGAAAGAAAGAAAGAAAGAAAGAAAGAAAGAAAGAAAGAAAGAAAGAAGTAACAGGACTGAAAGAACGACCTAGAAAAGGTATTTGGGAAAGGTATGAACACCCTGACTTCAGTTTGGAGGAACTTTCCAGAGCTCACTTCACCCTGAGAGCTCTCTGGATGAGTAAATGATATTCTCACAAGGAGACAATGTGCTAGCAACGTCCACTCTGAGCTAGTCTCAGTGGACACGCTCTTTTGCTTTTTTCAATAACACCCCCAAGAACTGAGTTCTTTTTTTTTAAAATATTTATTTATTTATTATGTATACAATATTCTGTCTGTGTGTATGTCTGCAGGCCAGAAGAGGGCACCAGACCCCATTACAGATGGTTGTGAGCCACCATGTGGTTGCTGGGAATTGAACTCAGGAACTTTGGAAGAGCAGGCAATGCTCTTAACCGCTGAGCCATCTCTCCAGCCCAAGAACTGAGTTCTTTACAGCAGACTGAGACATTCCAGCACAGGAATTGGATGGTGGTGCGCAGGCCGGTGAGGCTGAGACAATGGGATTTCTGAGGCCAGCCAAGTCTACACAGTGAGAAGCCCAATAAGGACTAAGGGACTGGAATCATGGCTCAGTAGTTAAGAGAGCATGCCCACATTGGGCAGTAAACAACTACATACAACTCCAGTTCCAGGGGATCTGACAACCTCTTTTGGCGTCTACTGGTACCACTACCCAGTCCCAAAAATAAAATCTTAAGAAAAGAAAGGGTGTGAGGGGCTGAGATGGCCTAGTAAGGGGCCAAGCCTGATGGCTTGAGTGCAGTCTGGCATCTGACAAGTCGTCTTCCACTTCCCACCACGTACCCAGAAATACAAAGAATTAAGAATAAAAGTGGGACATGAGGACATGTGCCTGCACTCTCAGTGCTGCAGAAGAGGAGCAAGGAGGACCCCTGGAGTTTGGTGGTCAGTCAGACTAACCAATTCATAACCAGGTATCAATTTTTGCCCCTGCCCCATGATAGGACCTAACGATATTTAGGGGGCTGAGCAACAGGGTTTCAATTTTAAAGCCTGTGTGAGCTACCAGTTCCAGGCATGCACTACACAGCAAAACCCAGTTTTGTGTGTGCACATGTTTTTGTTGTTTTGCTACTACATGAGAGTAGTCTATCCTGGCACTAGCAATGAACTCTGACCCTCCTGTTTCTGCCTTCCAAGTGCTAGGATTACTGGTGTGCACTGCTGTGGAGACCCTGTCTTTTTATTTTTATTTATTGTCTTACTTTTTTTTTTTTTTTGGTGGCAGGGTAGAGTAGAAGGGATCCAGATATGATCTACCCATATATTCTGATTGGCCTCAGACTTAACATGCAGACTAAGCTGGCATCGAAAGTACACTGCTCCTCCCTGTCTGCCTTCTGAGCACTGGAACCCCAGGTGTGAGCTATCACACACTTTTTTAAAGGGGAGAGGGGAAAGGGTGGAGAAAAAAGACGCTGGGAGGGAAAAAAAAAAAGGCGAGCCAACCAAAGTCAGGCACCTTGGTCTTGAACCTGACCAACAGGGCACTCACTGGGAACGAGAACACATTCTATAAGTAGGAAAAAACTAGGAAGCATTTTTATCAGTATCAGCCTGCATCATGACACTTCCAAATTCAAGAGGCAAATCGGCCTTCTGGTCATTTCTACAGCGATCACCCAGATTCCCCACGTCCCATGAAAACGACAAGGCGGCCCTTGTTCTCGGTCAGTTAAGGGCAGGGTCTCCGGGTCAGGTGGTCCTGACATCTGCACCTCCGTTTCCCACCTACAGGACGGGCAGGCACGGGCAGCTGGAGGCCCGACGCGAAGCCCATTCGCCGCGACGCCCAGCTAGCTCGCCTGGCCGGCTGCGAACTCCAGCGGAATGAATGGACGCGAGCAGGGACCGGGGCCACCCGGAGTCCTCCCCACCCCGGGGCCCGCCCTCCCTGGTGGCCGGGGCCACCCGGAGTCCTCCCCACCCAGGGGCCCGCCCTCCCTGGTGGCCAGGGCCCAGGCCTCACCCCTAGCGGTGCCGCCCCCGCCGCCGCCTCAGGCTCCGTACCTGCCGCCTCGCGAGGCGGGGAGATGCAAATGAGCCAACGGATTCCGCAGCGCCGAGTTGCGCCTGCGCAACCGCCTCCTCGCCTTGGTGCGCAAGCGCCGGCCGCCACCGCCTTAGGCCCTTATGCGCAAGCGTTGACAGCAGCCATCTTGGCTCTCTCGCGCACGCGCGCTGCTCGCTTCTCAGGGCAGATTCTACCGAGGTGAAAACTATCTCTTTTGAGGGGAAGCGATAACTAGAAGCAGTGCGGAAAAGGCGGCGAGGGCATCAGACCCACGCGTACTCTGTGGTTCCCTTCCCTTTACCTGTGCTCGCGGTCGCCCTTGTTGCCCCGAAGGGAGCTCCTTGGCTGAGGGAGCTTGCGCGCCTACGGTGGCCGGAAGGAGCCAAAGTCGGAGCCTTGGGCGACACCCGCGAGCCCCACCCTTTCACCCCCACGTGGCTGCGTAGACCCGGTGAGGAACGCCTGCCGGGTAGTCCTGCGGTGGGCGCAGAGGGGAGTGGGCGTCCCGGGGTCGGGCTGGTGGTGGAAGGAGAGGATTGTACTAGAGATTCTTGGGAACGAAATGTCTCGCTTCTCGGGTTCACGTTCTTTTCATTCATTTTATTCTCGTGCTACTGCTGTGTGCTGGGCACCTGCTGCGTGTCCAGTTGCATTCTAGGCAGTGGAGCAAGGAGGACAGGACGTGTCCTCTGGTTCGGGGGACGCAGGTCCTGATGTGGATATAATGTTGATGGAGCAAGCGTGATTGCTGCATCTGTCATGCTGCTCTAAGGGAGACAGAGGCAGAAGGACTGCTGTGAGTTCGAGACCTGCCTCGGCTACGTAGACACACTGTCTTTCACAATAAAAACGACCAAACAAAACAGCAAGAACAGGCGTTGTGATGAGCTCGAGAACCGGGAAGAAGGACGATTCCATACCAGTTTGGGCTGCGTTACTAGACCCAGCCTAAAAAAACAACAGATAAACCAGTGGCTTGTTTGTTGGAAGAGTCTGGAGGATCAGGAATTTAGCTACAAAGCAAGTTAGGTCTACATGAAGCTCTATCTTATAATAAAAATGGAGAAAGTAATTGGATGGGAGAGAGGAGATGCTTGAACCAGGCAGTTTTTATTTACTTTTTAAAAATGATTTTATTTATTTATTTATTTGAGACTGAGTTTCACTGGAACTCACAGCGGCTCATCACTTTTGCCTCCGGTGTGCTGAGATTAGGTTTGTTCATTTGTTTTTTTGTTTTTCAAAACAGGGTTTCTCGGTAGCCCTGGCTGTCCTGAACTCGCTCTGTAGACCAGGCTGGCCTTGAACTCAGAGATTAGCCTGCCTCTGGTTTACTCATGCTTTAATAATAATAACAACAAATTTTAAAATCGTTTTAATACTAATAATCATTTGTGTATTATTAGTATGTGTGTGTGTGCGCGCGCGCGCGCGCAGGTTTCAGGTGTCCTGTGCTGGAGTGGCAGGTGCGGGTGTCTGTGCGGAGACTGTACCCCAGCATTCACAGAGCAGCATGCCCTCTTAACCCTGAGACTTCTTGCCAGCATCTCAGCATCTAGACAGCATCTCAAATGTTTGGGTGACAGCCTGAGTTCTTCTGCACTTTTAGAATCTCTGGGAAACTCGGCGGTAGTGGCGCACGCCTTTAATTCTAGCACTCGGGAAGGAGGCAGAGGTAGGCAGATCTCTGTGAGTTCCGGGACAGTCAGGGCTAACACACAACAACAAAAGAGGAGAGGTCAGGGTGATCTAGACAGAGAGTGCTCTCACGACTGTCATAGTGGCCTGGCAGACCTAATTGGCCTTCTGTTTTTTTTTTTTTTTCATTTTCTTTTATGACCCATCTCACCAGCAGACCTTTTCTTTTTCTTTTTGTCTTTTTGAGATAGTGTCTCACTATGTAGCTGAGGCTGGCTTCCCACTGGTCAGGACCCTTCTGTCTGCCTCCCTAGAGCTGCCATCACAGGTGTGCCCAAGTGGCATTTTCAACACAAGGGTGTTCCCTGACCAAATGTTCCTTTCCACTCAGTATGCAAAGATGGCTTCCAAGCGAATCACACAGGAAACCTTCGATGCTGCAGTGCAGGAGAACATTGAGGAGTTTGAGATGGACGCTGAGGAGGCCGTTCGAGAGGCGGTGGAGCAGTTTGAATCACAAGGTAGGGTGGTGGGCTCGGTACTGGCTCTTAGAGGTCACAACCCTCAGCCTGACATAACAACAGGGTGTTACTGACCCCATCCTTGCCTGTCTCCATGCATCAACAGCACCCCACTTCACCTTAGAACCACATGGAATACTGCCATTCCTGGAGTCAGTCACAAGTCATGGAGGAGAGTGGGTGGTAGGGCTACTTGTGATGGCGATGGTGGTGGTGCCAGTAGGGTTTGGAGCTCTTGAGCTATGTGACAAGGAGCAGAGGCTCAAGATGAGTTGACCACGTGTGCATTGGTGGCTTGGGTTCTAGGCATGAGCATGCCCCATTCCCTCTTGTCTCCACTCTCTATCTGGCTCTCCCTGGTAACAGTGACGTCAGCCGGAAGGTAAGAGAGAGGTCTGCCTCCAGGGCACAGAAATGGGTGCTGTAGTGGGCAGTCAAGTAAACATGGGGAGCCTGACTGCAGAGGCAACTCACTTGCTAAAATAGTTGCTGGGTTTATCCCCAGAACCCATGTAAAAAGCCAGCCATGATGAGGTATGTTTTTGTTTTTTGGGAGATTTATTTTTTTGTTTTTGGTTTTTGTTTTTTGTTTTTTTTTTTGGTAGGGTAGGTGTTTTGGTTTGGCTTGGTTTTTCAAAAAAAAGATTTCTCTATTTAGCTCTAATTGTCCTGGAATTTGCTCAGTAGACTAGGCTGGCCTGGAACTCACAGAGATCCACCTGCCTCTGCCTTCTGAATGCTGAGATTTAAGTCATGCACACCACACTACACCCCCACAACGGGATGTTTGTAATCCCAGCACTGAGAGTGGTGACAGGTGGATTGCTGGGGCTTGCTGGCCAGCCCTTCTAGCCTAATTGGTGAGCTCCAGGTTCCAGAGAGACCCTGTCTCAAACAGAAAGATTACAGCTGCTGAGGAATGATGCCTGAGTTTGTCCTTGGGTCTCCATGACCCTTGCACAGGAACATCCTCCTATATGACCACACACACACACACACACACACACACACACGAACACCAACCACGACCATCCACACATACAAACCCTCCCACATGACCATCCATACACACAAACACCCACCACAGACTATCCACACATACATGAATACCACCACATAACCATCTACACATACACATGATCATGCACACATACACATGAAAATCTGCATACATGCATACATATAAACATACACAGAAACATACATACAGTGTCCAACAAGACACAGCAAGTGGTACATGTCTGTGATCCCATCTCTTCCTTGTCTTTATTATTGTTTAGATTTGTTTTTTAAGACTGATTTATATAGCTTTTTAACTCATTATGTAGCTAAGGCTAGCTTAAACCCTGATCCTCCTGCTCCCCTTTCCCAATGCAGGGATGACAAATATGCACCACTACTACCAGCTGATCTCAGTACTTGGGAAGCTGAGGCTGGAAGAGTACTGTGAATTCAAGGTCAGCCTGGGCCACATAACAAGATACTGCCTCAAACCCCCTAGCTGTGACACATTCTCTTAATCCCAGAATTTAGGAGATATAAGAACATAGAATCTGAGTTTGAAGCTAGCCTAGTCTATATAGTGGTCCAAGGTCAACCTGATCTACATAGTGAGACTCTATCTCAAAAGCAAACGAGAACCAGCCTGGTCTACAAGAGCTAGTTCCAGGACAGGCTCTAAAGCCACAGAGAAACCCTGTCTCGAAAAACCAAAAAAAAAAAAAAAAAAAAAAAAGCAAACGAGAAACCTCTTTTTTAAAAAAAAATTATGTATTATATATACAATATTCTGTCTGTATGTCTGCAGGCCAGAAGAGGGCACTAGACCTCATTACAGATGGTTGTGAGCCACCATGTGGTTGCTGGGAACTGAACTCAGGACCTTTGGAAGAGCAGGCAATGCTCTTAACCACTGAGCCATCTCTCCAGCCCGATGAGAAACCTCTTAAAACACACACACACACACACACACACACACACACACACACACACACACACACACACACACGAAGTACCTACCACAGAAGGGATGCTTTTGGGGCCTCAGGAGGCTGAGATGCACATGGGGACCAGTAAAGGTTGAGTTTAAAGGGAGAGGCTCTGTGGGGTTCCCTCTACATCTGTCTGCCAGGCACAGTCTGCCACCTCACTCCCCAGAGACAGCATGTGTGGCGCGGCCTTAGCAGTGGTACGCTTACTCTGTGTAGCCTGTGGCTGGCCTGTGCAGCCAGAGAAACCATTGGGGAGAACCCTGGAAGCCAAGTTGTCAGCAGGAACCTCCTACCTGAGGGACTTGTCTTCAGCAGCCCCATCTTCCCTCTGCAGGGGTTGATCTGAGCAGCATTGTGAAGGCAGCACCGAAAGCGTCTGTGGACAGTCTCCAGGAGCCCACGCATGATGTCCTGCAGGTAGGAGTGGCTCCTTCAGCACTGCAATGCTTTGGAGGGTCTCTTCCCCGTGTCCCATATGACAGAAATCAGGATCTGAATGTCAGTGGTCTGTCCATCTTATGACCAGTAGAGGTCTACAGTCAAGTGTCCTAAGTCCATGTGAGGGTTACCCAGCATCTGGGGAGAGCTGAGCTACTCAGAGGACATGTTTGGGAGACACAGTACATGTGTGATCTCACTTCCCAAGTTCTGGGGTCAAGGGCACACAGTATAGCTAGGTCTCTGGCCAGCTTTGTGTGGGTTCTAGGGGTCTGGACTCAGGTCCTTGTGCTTACACATCAAGTTTGATCCCCAGGACTTATGTGGTAGAGGAGAGCCCTGGTTCCCACAGAGCTGTCCTCTGCTCTCTGCATTCTTGTTGTTGGGTATGTGGGTATGCATGACATAAAAATTTTTTAATGAAAAATAAAAAGAAAAAAGGTTGAGGCCTGAAGTGTCTATAACTCAGTGGTAGAGCACTTCTGCTGCATGAAACCCTAGGTTCAATCCACAGTTCTTAAAACAGCGGGGCAAAGAAGGGCTGGAGAACTGGTTCTACATCTAAGAAACTGGCTGCTCAGCCGGGCCATGGTGGCACACGCCTTTAATCCCAGCACTTGGGAGGCAGAGGCAGGCGGATCTTTGTGAGTTCGAGGCCAGCCTGGTCTACAAGAGCTAGTTCCAGGACAGGTTCCAAAGCTACAGAAAAACCCTGTCTCAACCAAAAAACAAAAAAAACAAAACAAAACAAAAAAAAACAAAAAACCACTGGCTGTTCTTCCAAAGGTCGCAGGTTCAGTTTCCAGCATCCACATGGCAGCTCACACCCATCTGTAACTCCAGTTCAACGGGCTGTGACATTCTCTTCTGCCATCGTCAGACATGGCCATGCGTATCAGTGGTGCATAGACAGACGTGCAGGCAAAACACCCATAATACATAAGATACCATCAAAGATTTGTTTTTCTTTTCTTTTTTTTTTAGAAAAATTTATTTATTATGTATACAATATTCTGTCTGGCCGGGCGGTGGTGGCGCATGCCTTTAATCCCAGCACTCGGGAGGCAGAGGCAGGCGGATCTCTGTGAGTTCGAGACCAGCCTGGTCTACAAGAGCTAGTTCCAGGACAGGCTCCAAAGCCACAGAGAAACCCTGTCTCGAAAAACCAAAAAAAAAAAAAAAAAAAAAAAAAAATATTCTGTCTGTGTGTGTGCCTGCAGGCCAGAAGAGGGCACCAGACCCCATTACAGATGGTTATGAGCCACCATGTGGTTGCTGGGAATTGAACTCGGGACCTTTGGAAGAGCAGGCAATGCTCTTAACTGCTGAGCCACCTCTCCAGCCGTTTTTCTTTTTA
This sequence comes from Arvicola amphibius, assembly GCF_903992535.2. Taxonomy (NCBI): domain Eukaryota; kingdom Metazoa; phylum Chordata; class Mammalia; order Rodentia; family Cricetidae; genus Arvicola; species Arvicola amphibius. The sequence continues at coordinate 104,434,842 of NC_052050.1, read as the reverse complement.
ATACCATTATTATATGGTGACTCATATACAGGATCCCAGCATTCAGGAAGCTGTTGCAGGAGGTTTCCTGTGAGTTCAAGACCAACTTGTACAACATAATTTTAAGGCCTGGGCTACATATCAAGACCCTGTTTGGGCACTGTAAAGATGGTTCAGCAGTTAAGTGTGCTTGCTTCTCTTACAGAGGACCCAGGTTCAGTTCCCAGCGCTCACATGGTGTGGCTCACAACAGTCTGTAATTCCAGCTCTGAGCGATCCTTTTTCCTATTCTGAGAGTATCATATGCATGTGTGTACATGTGTGTGCGCGCACACACACACACACACACACAAAGATTCTGACTTCTTTCTTTTTTTTGTTTTTTTTTCTTTTTCAAGACATGGTTTCTCTGTAGCTTTAGAAACTGTCCTGGAGGGGGCTAGAAAAATGGCTCAGAGGTTAAAAGCACTGGCTGCTCTTTCAGAGGTCCTGAGTTCAATTCCCAGCAACCACATGGTGGCTACAACCATCTGTAATAAGATCTGGTACCCTTTCCTTGACTGTAGGCATACAAGCAGACAGAATACTGTATACGTGATAAATAAGTAAATTTTTAAAGAAAAAGAAAAGAAAAGAAACTGTTCTGGAACTCAGTTTGTAGACCAGGCTGGTCTCAAACCCACAGAGGTCCGCTTGTCTCTGCCTCCCGAGTGCTGGGATTAAAAGCGTGGGTCACCGTCGCCTGGCTAAGATTCTGTCTTAAATTATCAGTGTAGGTATAGAAATTTCCAAATTCTGGGGCGAGGTTGAGGTTCCCAGAGGTTCAGAGCCTAGCAGCAGCAACTAACACTAACATTCTCTGCAGGTCCTTAACGATCTGCAGGAGTCCCTGAATGGGTCTCGGCCCCAGGAGGTGTCAGCCCACCTTGTCCGCTTCTGCGACCAGTGCAGGCAGCAGAAGGCCAGCCGCTACCTGGCAGCCCAGAAGGGGGCCTACCCAGTCCTCCTGGCTGCCTGGCAACTTGCTGCCACAAGTGACCAGGGCCTTCTGCTCCAGGCTCTCAGTGCCCTGGCGGTGCTGACTGATGGCCAGCCTGACCTTCTGGACGCCCAGGGCCAGCAGCTGCTTGTGGCCACACTGGCACAGAATGTCTCCAGCACTGAACTCACCTCTTGTGGGATCCGCTGTGTGCGCCATGCCTGCCTGAAACATGAACAGAATCGACAGAGTCTGGTGAAAGCCGGAGTGTTGCCCCTGCTAATCGCTGCTATCACACAGCATGGCCAGCACGCCGATGTGGTCAGGGAGGCCTGCTGGGCCTTGCGGGTCATGACTTTCGATGATGACATCCGAGTGCCCTTTGGCCATGCCCATGAGCATGCAAAAATGATTGTTCAAGAGAACAGAGGCCTGAAAGTGCTGATTGAGGCTGCCAGAGGTAGGAGGAGCATTGGTAAGAGTAGGGTGGGTGTGCTGAGAGGGTAGCCCAACCATAGAGCCACTGTCTAGAATCCCCCAATGGGGGGCTGGGGGCGTGTCCCGGGTGGAGCCACTGCCTAGAATCCCCCAGTGAGGAGTTGGGGGCGTGTCTTGGGGTGGAGCCCCTACCTAAAATCCCCCAGTGAGGGGTTGGGGGCGTGGCTCAGAGACCTGCCTGGATATAGGATGTTCTAGGTTCATCCTCAGCACTATAAAACAATAAAGCAGCCCAACTCTTTGTTCTCATGTATAAATACTTTGGCACATACATGTATCCAGCTCCAGGTGGCCGCTATAAGTCAGCTGTGGGCAATCATGATGTTGATCTTCATACCTTAAATCTACTCTCTTCCAGCCTGTCCCTTTCACCCATTTGAAATCTCTGAAAGAGCTGGCTGTAGTGGCACTGTGATGACACATACGTTTAATTCCAGTGGGGGGAGGGATTTGAGTCCCTCCAGATCTACATAGCAAATTCTAGGCCAACCAAAGCCACATAGTCTCAAAACAACAAAGATACAAAACCCTGAGAATTGAGCCCAGAAGGTGCTAAAAAGGACAGGTTCCCCACCTGTCCCTTGGCTGTGGCTCCATGACTAAGCCTTTGTATGGTATTCCCACTCTGAGGCACAGGAAGGCTGTCTCAGTCCCTGCTCACACGTCAGAGTGGCTGAGGCCTGACCATCTGCAAAGCCTGCCAGCTCCCCCCATGCCTATGTGGAGAGGCTGTAGTCCCGCTGGCTAGAGGCAGAGCAGGAGCAGACATCGGAGCCTTGTCAGTGCTACCTTCAGGCCCCACCTCTAAACTGCACCCAACCCCCAAGTATAGAGAGGATGGCTCACATTCTGTTCGTCTGAAGGCCCCAGGGCAGACCAGAGACACCCAGCAACCCCAGGTAGAGTCTTTGTTCACTGAGAAACCTCAGTTCCCCACTTACCAAAACCCTTACCTGATTGGATAGGCCCCACCCACTGTACCGCACTCCTCCCTTTATTAAAGCAGATGGTATGGTTGGTGACCATGTCGATAACTCACTTAGATCAACCTGTGTGGTGATGCTAGGGGTTCCAGGTGGTCATAGGCTGCAAATGCCACAGAGATGAAAACGACTGACCCATCACCATCAGGGGTAATCTGTAGTCTGTCTGCATCTGTTCCTCTCCAAATTGCTGCTGTGTTTACAAAAGTCATTCCCAGCAGAGCAATGGTGGTACACACATTTAATCCCAACACTCGGGAGGAAGAGGCCGGTGGATCTCTGAGTTCAAGGTCAGTCTGGTCTACAGAGCAAGTTTCAGGACAGCCTGGGGTACACAGAGAAACCCTGTCTTGAGAAAATTTGTTCCCAGCCTAGAACCTCAAGGTCACGTTGGAAGATTTATTTTGGTGGTTTGGTTTTTTTCCTTCCTTTTAAGACTGTCTCACTATGAAGCCCTGGTACTTGCTGTGTAGACCAGGCTGTCCTCTGCCTTCCTCCAGAGCTGAGATTAAGGTGTGTTTAGGGAATGTCAGGAGCAGCTCTGGCTGTTTGCCTCACTGTTATGGAGCAGTTTCTGGAGCAGCCGGCAGAGGGCGTGGCAAATCTACCAGGGGCCAATTCTCGCCTGGGCCTGTTGGATGACCCCAGCCAGCCTGGGAAGTGGAGAGTACTCCGGAGACTAACAGGCTTCTTTCTACACATTCCTTTGTCCATGGCCCCTCCCAACTCCAACTCTTCCCTTCCTGCCTCTGCACAGCGTTCCCTGACAACCCGGGAGTCCTGAGCGAGCTCTTCAGCACCCTGTCCCGCCTGGCTGTGCGCAATGAGTTCTGCCAGGAAGTCATCGACCTTGGAGGCCTTGGCATCCTTGTGACCCTGCTGACTGACTGCAGCGACCACCAGGTGGAGCCAAAAGTCTTCTTCCTCCCCCAGGGCTCCTGCCTCTGAGGCCACAGCTGACCAGACTGACCCACTGAGCAGAGGGCAAGGGTGAAGGTTCAGGTGTAGAAAGCCTGCCCATACTCTCAGCTCTCAGGGTTCTGTTTCCATTTGCCCCCCTCCATACTGGTGAGACTTAGAGCCTCCTACATGTTAGCCCTCTGCCGCCAAGTCACACTGTAGCCCTATGTAATATAGTTTGAGACTGGTCTTGCTCTACAAAGTTCAGGCTGGTCATAATACTGCAATTCTCTTGCTTTAGCCTTCCAAGTACTGGGATGACAGACTTGGCTGTATGTGTACATGCATGCGTGCATGTGTTTATGAGAAAGAGAGACAGACAGAAAGAGTGAGGCGGGATCACAAGGTCTCGTGTAGTCCCAGCTGGCCTTGAATTTGATCCATGTGTGTGCTACCTTGCCCAAGCTCTGTGTGGTTAGTGTGGGTGCTAGAACTCAGGGCCTTGTGCATGGGGGGCAAACACACTACCAGCTGAGCTACTGCCCAGATCCTACTTGCACATTCTCTACAGTGAGCAAGAGTATGGAAATGGAAAATCATCCTTAGTTCAGGCTGCTCAGTGGGCCACATCTCATGCCCTCCCCATATGAGCTGGGATAGGCGGGTCACCCTGGAGAGCCAGCCTGTCCTCTTCCAGTCTCGTGATCCTCTTGTCACAGGCTGGCCTGTGACCCTGGGGTGACCACGTGTGTCCACAGAAAAGTTTCCTCACCCTCACTTCCAGCAAGCAGGAGGTGTGCGGCTGGCACACATGCCAGGGTGACTTCCCCTTGTCATCCACACAGGACCTCGTGAAACAAGTGCTCAGTGCCCTGAGAGCTATCGCGGGCAACGACAATGTGAAGGATGCCATTGTCCAGGCAGGCGCTACAGAGTCCATTGTGGCTGCCATGACTCGCCACCTGGCCAGCCCTCAGGTACCCACCTCAGACACATGGGCAGGACAATGGCGGGATCTACAGGGATTGCCACCTCACCTCACCGTCAGCAAGACTAGGTGAAGGACTGCAGTGTTCCTGGTAGGCTCACCTCCCGCCTCTGGGCACCCGGCCCACCACTGCGGTGACACACAGCTAGCAGAGGCCCACTGAGGGGAGCTGCAGAGTATCCAGGGTGGGGTGGCCAGGTGTGCTGACACAGGTGTGCATCCACACTCCTAGGTGTGTGAGCAAAGCTGCGCGGCGCTCTGCGTGCTGGCCCTGCGCAAGCCTGAGAACAGCCGCGTCATTGTGGAGGGTGGTGGTGCGCTGGCAGCCCTGCAGGCCATGAAAGCACACCCGCAGGAGGCCGGCGTCCAGGTGAGTGAGTAGCTGTGCCCGCCACAGCCCGAGACCACAGGCTCCTTCTTGTCACTGCGTCAGCATGTCAAGCCAGGCGTGGGAGCTGTGCCCCAGTCCTCAGGAGACCGGAGGACTACCACAAATTCAAGACCTGCCTGTCTTGCAGAGTAAGCTCCAGGACAGTTTGGGCACACACGCACACACATACACACAATGCCAGAGGCTGTCCTGTTTCTGTGTTTATCTCCTGTCATTTTTGTTTGTTTGGACATGATCAAATGTAACCTAGACTGGCTTCTAACTTTTTTGGCTACAAGAACAACTTTCAATTCCTGATCTTCCTGCCATCCCCTGCTGAGTGCTGTAGTGACAGGCCTGTGCTTCAACACTCATGATGGGGACAGAACCCCAGGGCCTATTTATTACATGCTAGGCAGGCTGATCCCCGCCCTGCTTTTCCTTTGAAACAGGCTGTAGCTCTGTAGCTGCCAGAGGTCTGGCGGTCAGGGTCCTGTGTCCTTAGCCCTGAGCTCTGGATTATCAGTCTGTGCATCATGTCTGCTGTCACTCCTAAATATTGGGATCATGCACACAGCATCCCCATTGCGTCAGGTGTTTGGAGCCACCCATCTGTAGGACAGTGTGTGGGAGCGTGGAAACAAGGTTCTTTGCAGACCTAGCTGTGGCAGGTGGTCTGTGCATCGGGGATTTTAAGATCCATGAAGGTTCCTGAAACCAACACAAATGGGTGACTCATTGAGAAATGCACTTGGGCACTCATTACCCGTGGCCTTGCTGTAGGTCTCCAGGGCCTGCCTCGGGACAATGTGTCGCTGACCGCTCCCCTCCAAAATCATAGCCTCTACCCCAGATACTGTCCTAAGTGCTCACCTAGGAGCTGTGGGAGATGGGGCTGAGAAAGTCCTGTGAGAACGTGGAGCTAGCCTGGCCTAGTCTAGCTGTCTGCTGAATGTCTGTCTCCTGTTCTGAGGAGTACACTGAGGTCAGGGAGAATCTAGCCAAGGCCCCTCCCCCTGTTCACAGCCCATCTCTCTTCCAGAAACAGGCTTGTATGCTGATCCGAAACCTGGTGTCCCGCAGCCAGGTCTTCTCCAAGCCCATCCTGGAACTGGGGGCAGAGGAGCTCATTTCACAAGCCCGAGCTGCCCACCCAGACTGTGAGGATGTAGCCAAGGCTGCATTACGAGACCTGGGCTGCCGTGTGGAGCTTCGTGAACTGTGGACAGGAAAGAGGGGTGACCTGGCACCATGACCCCAGCCCAGTGAGTTCAAATCCCAGAACATGTGAGCTCTGTGCCCTGCTCCCCACCCATGCCACCCAGAGCAAAAGTGTGTTCAGCAGGTCAGTGGTGAGGGAAGGACAGAAGCAGCCTTTGGGTCCTGTGTCCCCACAGGCAGCACTAATGACCTAAGGGCCCACCCCTTCCAGTGCCCTTTCCCGCCCACAGTTTTGCTCCGCAATTCTGGGGCAAAGGGCACATGGAACTGCAGCATTCTGTTGGAGTTTGGGGACCCTGCAAGCTGGCGTGTGACTGGGCTGCAGTCCAGGCACCACAACACACTGTTGATAACCCTGTTCTTTGGGCAGGCTCCATGAGTGAGGTGCTTCTGTCAAAGCTGGTTCCCCAAGATCCAGTGGTGGGGGAAGAGAAGTGACTGCTGCCCTGTTGTCCTCTGACCTCCATATGTGTGCTAGGGTGTGCACACGCACATCATAATAATAAATGATGTGATTTAGAACCGGGCTCCTCAGCTTTTTCTTACCTATAAAATGGATCCAGAACTTCTGGTGCTGCTGGCACACTCAGGGCTTTCAGACTCATCCACTGGAGTCTGCCCGGGTCCCTGATGGCTGCAGCTGACGATGCGGCATAGAGGATCTCCTCACAGCTGTGACTATGCTTCAGGGAGAACAGGCCATGGGCACTTGAGGTTGCTGCAAGCACTAGAGGGGTTTGGAGCATAGCCTGTATTACATAGGCCACTGAGACTGGGATCTGCGTCACTTGGCCTGTGCTGGGGGTGCAGAGACAGCACAGCCCCCACTGGGCTCTGGCTCTGAGCAGGTAGTCTGTTTCCACACACTGTCACCCCACGCTATCATCCCTCACTGAATGTTGTAGGTCCTCCACTTCTCTCTGAGTCTCAGATTCCCCATATGTGAGATACACACTGTTTGTTACCATCTCAACCTCCCCAACATTCTGCAGGTCCCTAGGCAGCTGAAATCACAAGTAGAAGTCGCAGCATGGTCACCAAGTTGCTCCTGAACCTGTGTGGCCCATGGGGTTCAGAGTGGCCTCAGAACTGCCTGCCCATATTCATAGGCTTCCCTTCCCCCTCTCATAGCTCTGGAACTGTGTGCCTTTCCCAGAAGCCCTTGGTTTCCATGGGAACCAGCCATTGCTGCTGTCTGCTTTCATGTGTTGGGGGCAGTATCCTAACTCAACCACCCAAATCTCCAAGCCTCCCCCACTGGACAGGGAGAGGCCCTGCCAGCTCAAAGACAGACATGAACCTTGGACTAGGTCGCCCCGCCCTTCTCCACACTCAGGGGACCTGCCAGGAAGTAGGTGAAGGATCTTAGTCTCAAACTGCCTAGATTAGATGACTTAATGTCTGGGTCAGTGATGTGTGTGACCGTGGGCAGACTTCAAACCCAGAGACACCTGTGGGCTGGCCCTGTGATTCTTATCCCATTACATTCCCAGTCCACCCCTGGCTTCCCTTTGCTCTCTGTTCAAAGGCTTTTTGCACCCCATAAACCCCCACCCACCTCCCACCATTTTCCCCACACCTTCTTGCTTATTTTCCAGCCACCCCAGCCTTCTCCCATTGCTGTTTGTGGTTTTTTAATATTTATATTTATGTGTACGTATATCAGGAGACATGGAGGCCAGAAGAGGGCATTGAACATATGTCTCTCCCTTTGTCTCCACTGAGTGTCACTTGAATAACCCAGCCTCACACGTTCAGCACAGTGGAAGGCAGGAATCCGCCCTCAGCTCCATGGGGCACTTGCCCTGAGGAATTCTGGGCCTGGTGAGGCCTAACTAAGGACTGAAGACATCCCCTCCCTTCTGCACTGGGCCACCTCAGGCCTATCACCTCCCCTGCCTCGCTAGGAGTGTCACAGTCTCAACTCCCAGTGACTCCTATGAGGATGGTCCTTCCACCCTTTAGCACTTGATAGCCTTTGTAATAACATTGGAGAAATGAGCCCAGGAAGAATCTACTGTAAAAGCTTGTGTGTGTGTGTCTGTCTGTCTGTCTGTCTGTTCTGCCGTTTACTGCTGTGTGTTCCTGGATAAGTAAGTAGACTGATTTCTCTGGGACTCGTAGGATGAGGGAAACCACTCCTATTTCAGTCTGGATTCAAAGTCACTTTGAATGTGTTCAGGATGCCTGCATCCACCTAGGGTCCAGGGAACAGAATAGTGTTGCCAATTTGTGTGGCTTTGTTTTATTTTATTTATTTCATTCTTTGTATATTGAGGCAGAGTCTTATCATGTAGCCCTGACTGGCCTGGGAGTTGCTGTGGTGACCATGATAACCCAAACTCAAAGAAATTCACCTGCCTTGTATGTATTCGGACGCCGGGTATCCAATCTCCATGGCCCCTTTTGGACCTAAGAGCCATTTTGGAGGATGCTCTGAAATGGACTTAGGCCACGTGGTTGGGCATAGACTCTAAAATGGGCACTTACAGTTCAAAGCCATGTCTGCTGTTGCCCCTGTAAGCTTCTTACAAAAATCTTTTAAAATTGAGCCTATCTGATACAAATAAACAGAGTTTACATATATAAGTCCATGGTTTTTGGTCTCTGTGCTCTCGCCGCCCTCCCCTTAGTAGCCAGTGTCTCACAGCACCAGAGGCACTGGCCCCTCCCCCACCCCCTTAAGCCCACCTTCCCAACCCCTCCTGTGGAACACCATTCTTTCCCCTCCCTTTCCCAAGTCAGAGGTTCAAGGTCAACTTCCACTTTCTCCTCCCCCCCCTCCTACCTCACTACTACACTCCTGGACCCACTCTGTGCACTGGGCTAGCCCCTCCCATGCTCCCTTTTCTCTTCCAAATCTCTCTCAGGTAGAAAAGCAGCTAAGTTCCTTTTCTGAAAATCATTCTGCTTCCCCAGTCAGTACCAAATATTAGGAAAGAGTTAAAAAAAAAAAAAAAGGTTGAGGAGGATGGTCCCCAAACTCCTATACGGGAATTGGTGAAAATGGCCTTAAAAGTTTTTAATGCCCGAGAGGAATCAGCTGAGTCTTCCCAACAGACAAAGCTACAAAAATCTACAGGCCCAGGCCTTAGCAACTGCCCTAAGGTCACAAGAAGGGGGACAAGAGAAGCCAACCACAGGGCTCTATAAGTGTGGCCTAAATGGTCACTTGGCACGCTATTGCACTACACCTGCTCCGAGGTTGTGCTCTATCTGCTAGCAACCTGGACACGGGAAATCACAGTGCCCCCATATGGGCTTGTCCTCTATGCCAAGCCACAGAGGTTCGGCCTCATCACCATCGGCAAGTGAAACTGTGCCAGCCTTAAAACGTCTCAGCCTTGTAGAGGATTGACGCTGCCCAGACTTGGTATATACTGAAACCCTGTCCGAGCCTAGCTAGGGTCATGCTACAAGTGGCAGGTAAGTCCATTACTTTTATTTTAACTCGGGCCTTAAGTTTCCCTCACCAGTTTCAGCTATGGGGGTAGACAGGACCCATTCCTCCCCACTTAAAACTTTGCCACTGCCCTACCATCTTGCAGGACATTTTTTTCTCATTCTTTCTTAGCGATACCGGCTTGCCCACCACATTTACTGGGTGGAGATATCCTTAGCCGCTTCCCCAAAGCTTTGTTCCGCTTCTTGGAGCCCCCTTTTAATCCCACCCATCTCCAAGATTCTATTTTACAGGTTCACTCCTTCTGCCAAACGAGTGCCCAGGCCAACCCACAAGGAGCTCTCCACATGCACCAGCTTCATGGATACCAACCGGGCAAAGATTGACAGGTTAATTTTACCCATATGCCTACTCATAAAAAACTCTGTTATCTCTTAACACTTGTACAGGATGGATAAAAGCGTTTCCAGTCTCCAGGGAAACAGCAGATGTGGTAGCTCAGGGTCATGGAGATCCTGTCAGAAGCTCTCAACATCTCCTGGACAATGGGACTCATCAAACAACAACTAACCAAGCTCTCCACTGAATTCAGGTTATCTTGGCCCTCACCTCAGGGCCACCCCACATTCCCCTACAGGCCCTTTTGAGTTGCTTTGTGGCAGGCCCTTTCTCCTTAATCATCACCTCCCAGTTCAAACTCCTCCACTGGCAGGGTACCTTCCCTACCTCTCCCTTTTAAGGTCCCTTCTCCCGTTCACACGCTGACAGTTGTCTTCCTGCCACCATACCAGTGGACCCTAATGCCCCTAAACCTGCCCCGCTCTCCCCAGAGGACACAGTACTCCTCAAACAGTTAACTCCTAGGTCTCTTGAACCTCAAATGGACAGGACCTCACACGGTATTCCTTACCACCCCCTCGACTGCCAAGCTCTTGGGACACCCATGCTGGTACCATCTCTCCAGGCTCAAGCAGGCACCTACTCAAGACACTTGGTCTGTCCAGCAGACAGGACCTTCCACCCTCCGGTTTTCCAGGATGCCAGAATGAAGGGCCTACCTGCTTCTCATTCTGGCACACTCATCTTTAGTGATAACAAGTTTTTTCCTAGACACCTGCCTTCTCACCTCCCCCAAGGAACAGATACTTGCCTTCTCCGGGATGACAGTTCATGGGATTCCTTTCCAGTCACACCTCTAGCTAAACATGGACACCTGGCTCTCCTCTTCCCCACGACGCCCCGTGCCCGCAGGAAGTAGCCAGATTTGAGTCTGCGCTCTTTTTTCCCAAAGAGAGCCTAAATGTTTGTCATAATTACCATTCTAATTTTCTGTCATCCCTATATCCAAAGAGTCTGGAATGTCAAGTTGGGAGCGTAGGCCCCTGCCCCTCGCATCTATCGCCCAGGCCTGGTCTGGACTCCAAATCCCAGCAGGCCAGGTCCTGACCCCACCCCCAGGGTATTTAAGTGATTTCCCCCAAAAGAGGAATTTGTGGTCTCCCTTTCTTCCTCCTGGGGGTGGCTTCCTGGTTCCCCCTCGGGGCCACCTGAGAGTGCAGAACTCCCATTAAACCTGGATATTTCTTAATTTGGCTTGTTTTGATTTGGCTTGATTGGGAATTTTTGTGTCGGCAGGGAGCTTGCGTTAGGAAATATTCCTAACACTAAGCCCTGTTTTAAATGTGTGTGCCATCATGTCCAGTTATTTTTTGTTTTGATTCTTAAAGTAGTATTTTTATGATTTTTAATTTTGTTCATATGTGTGTGCAAATACCTGTGGAGGTCAAAGGCATCTTCTACAGCTGGAGATACAGTCAAGTGTGAGCCACCTGATGTGGGTGCTTGGAACTGAACTCGGGTCCTTTGGAAGAGCTGTATGTGCTCTCAACTACTTAGCCTTCTTGTTGTTGTTGGTGGTGGTGGTGGTGGTTTTTTGAGTCAGAGTTTCTTTGTGTAATTTTTTTTTTTTTTTTTTAGACAAAGTCTCTCACTTAGGAGAGAATAGCCTTAAACTACTGATCCTCCTGCCTCTGCCTCCCCAGGGCTAAGATCCCAGGCATTCCCCACCTTGCTCTGCTGTTAATGACTTTTCATTGTTTACAAATCTCTGAGACTCCAGGACCATGAGCCCCATTTTCCAGATGAGACAGAGACATTCATTCCAGAGGCCACATGGCATTGAGACTCTGGATCGCCCTCCTGCCCCACCACTTAACTAACCTTGCTTTCCCTAATCTTGGGCAGGTGACTTTTGGCTTTAGTTGACCCCTGGCCCTGGCCTAGAGGGGACTGAAGACATGCCCCTGGGATTCCCAGAGGAAAGGAAGCAAGCAGTAGAGACAGTGTCTTGCCTGAGGCCAAGCATTCAGAGAGGCTGTGATCCCTGCCAAGTGCTCTCCACTGTGGGGCCACAATGGAGTGTCAGCTGCTGCTGCTGCTGCTGCTGCTGCTGCTGCCGCCAAACCCAGACCCAGCCAGTGCCTCTGGCACCATTGGCAGAGGCAGCTCAGTGCTGGACTACTGCCTGACCCTTGCCTCAGTTGGCATTGTTGGTAGGGAACCTTGAGGCCTTCCAGGAGCTTACCTCCCTTCACCCTCCGTCCTTCCTCCCTGCATCTCATCAAAGCCTGGTAGCACCACAGTAAGGCTCTCTGTTCTCTGGATGGGGACACCAGCCCCTTTGTGTGGCCATTTAACCCTATTGTTGCTGGAGCTGTTACAGCTGGAACCTGGATTCAATCAGTGATTCAATTAAAGATCCAGGTAGGTCTCAGGTTGGGGCTTTGTGGGGTGTATTTGCCTAGCATGCCTGAGCTCCCTCAGTGTCATGTCCCATGACATGGGCTCCCTCCCAGTGTCACATTAACCAGGTGTGGTGGCACACACTTGACATCACAGCTCTCACAAGGTTGAGGCAGGAGAATCAGGAGTTCAAGGATATCCTTGGCTACAAAATAAGTCTGAGTACAGTGTAGTCTATATAAGATCCTTTATCAAAAATTAAACATGGCAGACATGGCATGGTGGTGTAGGCCTTTAAATCCCAGCACTGGAGAGGCAGAGGCAGGTGGATCTCTGAATTCCTGGCAAACTGGTCTACATGATGAGCTCCAGGCCAGCCAGGGCTATATAGTGACACCGTTACATCAAAGGGTGTGGCATTGAGACAGATGGTTTGGTGGCTAAGAGATGGTTTGCTCTGTTCTGCAAGCACAAGGTTCGGAATCCCCATCCCCAGCACCCACATAAAAAAGTTGGGCATGGCCACACCTGCTTGTCATCCCAAAGCTGGACCAAGTGGGCAGAAACAGGAGGATGTCTGGGACTTGCTGGCTATCAGCCCAGTCTGCAGATCCAGATTCAGGGAGAGGCAGAGAGCAAGGGTACAGCCAGTGTGCAGCAGCAAGACACGGGATTCCTGCACGGGGTTCACACACTCACAAACAGGTGGTGGTGAACGGTGAATGGCAGAGAAGAGCAAGTGATGAGGTTTGCTGTTTCAGGGTCCTGATACAAGACTCAGGGTTAGTTTTTATTATGTTTGTTTATTTAGGCATTTAATTTATTGTGAGTGTGCATCTCACATGATAACTCGTGTGTGGAGGTCAGAGGGCAACTTTCAGGAGTCAGTTCTCTCCTTTCACATGTGGGACCCAGGAGCTGAACCAGGTTGTCCGTCTTTGAGGCAAGCCGCTTTACAGATTGATCTGTCTTCTCACAGCCCCAAGATTGGTGTTTAAATAGAAGGCAAGAGGTATGCATAGCTAAGTGGTTCTGCTCAGGCAGTGCTCCCTTGCCCGTCATCAACCCACAGCTGTCTCCGGCTTCAGTCACTTCCACAAGGTGGTTGGACCTTTGCCAGAGGCAAGTTCCAGCTTTGGCTGCATCAGAGTCTCAGCCTTCTCTTTGCAGCATGAGAATCCTGGGGAAATTCTAATGTTTTGGGATCCCTTGTTTAAATATTCTGATAGGCAAGGGAGGGGCACAGGTGTATGTATGTATGTATGTATTATGTCCACATGACTTTATGTGCACTTTGTGTGCGCATGCCTGTGGAGTCCAGAAGAGTGCCATCAGATCCTCTGCAACTGGAGTTACAGGCAGTTGTGAGGAGCTATTGCAGAGTCCAAGAATAAAATTATAAATTCCAGCAGCTGAGCAGTGATGACACCTTTAATCCTAGCACTTGGGAGGCAGAGGCAGGAGGATCTCTGTAAGTTTGAGGCCAGCCTGGTCTACAAGAGCTAGTTCCAGGATAGGCTCTAAAAGCTACAGAGAAACCCTGTCTCGAAAGTCAATATATATATATATATATATACATATATATATATATATATATATATTCCAGAAATAAAAATGTAAAAATAAAAAATATAAGAAGTCTAGGAGAATGAGAGAGCAGACTGTCAGCAGCTTTCTCAGTGGCTTAAGGATTAATTAACAATGGGTTACTTCGCTATAAAGCCCATAGCTCTATTTGCGAGACTGAGTAGGGGGCTTGGAATGGAAGTTTCCACCCAAACATTCCAGACTTTTTGGGTGTAAGGATGTTAGGGACTGAGGTGACATTTTCAACCAAACAATGGGATGGATGTGACCTTTGACTTTGGTTGTACATTTCCCATATCCTTCCCTGCCATTTGAAACTTGCAGTGTCAGGGGAGCAGAGCCTTGATAAACACTGCCAGGGAGAGACAACGGACTGAATACAAACACTGGTTTAACTGAGAAAAACCCTGTTAGTGAAAATTATAAAGAAGGGTAGTTTGTATCTGAGTTTTACCTTGAGGTTGTAAAAATTCTTTTGTTATTGCCTAATGCTTGCTATTTCAAAAACAGGCCTTTGCCACAGCCTTACATGTCCATTTCTGGCTGGGGTCTCAGCTAGCTGATAAGCTTTTTGTGCCATGCAGATTTATTTTCTAATTTTTTATGTTTTCCTGGAATAAAGTTTGCTTCTGCTTTATTAAACTTTGGTGGTCTGTCTCCATCTTTGCATGACCCCCATAGACCCAACACTATGTGGTGCTGGGAAGTGAACTCAGGTCCTCTCCAAGAGCAGTCAGTGCTCTTAGCCACTGAGCCATCTCTCCAGCCCCACAAGTGTCTCTTTAGAATGTTTTCTTTTCTACCCGGAAGGTTGCAGTGAATGAATCTGTGGAGAGTCCCACAGTGGCAGGGAGATAATGGCTTCTGCAATATGAATCTGTCTATTTAAACTTTGGGGAGGAAGATTTGGGGGCTTTACACAACTCTGAAATCTGAGTCCTTAATATTAAGCTTAACCCCAATTCCTCAAAAGATCGTCTGAAATTGCTCTGCCCAAAACTATAGGAAATGAGTTCATCTTTGGAGCTGGACAGTGGTGGCACACGCCTTTAATCCCAGCACTCGGGAGGCAAAGGCAGCTGGATCTCTGAGTTCAAGGCTAGCCTGGTCTACAGAGTGCATTCCAGGACAGCCAGAGCTACACAGAAAAACCCTGTCTGAGAAAAAAGCAAGCCAGGAAGTCAGAGAAGCGAATGGGCTTGTAGATGCTCCAGCAACAAGGAACATGGGATGGTGTACATCCCTCAGCTGTGAGCACCTTCAAAACCTGCCTATGGTCCTCTGCTTCACCAAGAAGCAGGGCCTTGGGCATGTACATGCCATTGCACAGGTGTGTGGAGGTCAAAAGACAACTTCTGAGAGTCTGTTCTCTCTTTCCATCATGAGGGTCCTTAGGCCTGGTGGCCAGACCAGTGCCTTATGAAGAACCAGCCTACCTCCATCTTGGGGTTCAAAGTCATCAGACAGTAAAAACTAGGCTCATTCCTGTTTATGATTAAATTTGTTTCTCAAGGATTGCCCTATGGCCCACCTGTAACCTTAACTACAAATGGTTTTGTACTGCCCGTTCCAGGAAATAGCAACCATGCCTCTGTTTCAAGAAGTTGGTCTATCCACCTTGTTATGACCAGCTTGCTGGGCGGTGGTGTCACACGCCTTTAATCCCAGCATTCAGGAGGCCAGAGACAGGCGGATCTGTGGGTTCGAGGACAGTCTGGTCTACAGAGTGAGTTCCAGGACAGGCTCCAAAAAGCTACAGAGAAACCCTGTCTCTACGCCCCCCGACTCAAACAATCAATCAATCAAACAAACAAACAAACAAAAACCCCACCTTGTTATAAGCACCTTGCTATGGCTACCTTGCCATGGTCATCTTGTTGAGACCATCTCACAACCATTTGTCTTTTTTTTTTTTTTCGAGACAGGGTTTCTTTGCAGTTTTAGAGCCTGTCCTGGAGCTAGCTCTTGTAGACCACGCTGGTCTCGAACTCACAGAGATCCACCTGCCTCTGCCTCCCGAGTGCTGGGATTAAAGGCGTGTGCCACCACCGCCCGGCTAACCATTCGTCTTTGTTTCAGGTCATTATAACTACCTTGAAAGGCTTCTGTTCCGCCCCACCCATTTGCCTGCCAAATTCCCCATTTGGAAAGCCCCTACCCCTGTCCAGTGTTGATCTCTTGAACCCCACCTTCAGAAGAGACAGCACATGTACACACACATACACATGCACTCATGCACACACGCACTCACGCACACACGAATTTTCCTTTAGTTAATTGCTTGCTTTAATTTGGCCATAATTTAGGTGGGTCTTAACATATACCCACTGAGCCATTTTGGTGGCTTCTTTGTTCTGCTTCTATACAGAGTAGGAGGGAACAGGATTGAGTCTCAGAATTGTTCTCCCCAAGGCTTGAGCACAGTAACTCAGATTGCTTTGTTCGCCATCGCCTTACTCCCTTTTCAAGGAGTTCAGAGTTTTACATACAAGTTGAATAGCTAGAACCGGGCGGTGGTGGCGCAGGCCTTTAACCCCAACACTCGGGAGGCAGAGGTAGGCGGATCTCTATGAGTTCGAGGCCAGCCTGGTCTACAAGAGCTAGCTCCAATGCAGGCTCCAAAGCTACAGAGAAACCCTGCCTTGAAACAAAACAAAACAAAACAAAACAAAAAACCACAAACAAATTGAATAGCTAAAGTGTTGTATAAAGAACTTTACCTCTCTGTATTAGTTTCTGTGTTCCATTTGACTTGTGATTGTGTATTGTTGGGCTAATTCATTTATGGCTTAGCAGGGTCAGGTCCCACAGGGACGTCTTAAGAACTTGTGAAGGATAAAGACTGAACCCAGGGACGTCACTTTCAGAAAATCAGACAGACACCGTCAGCACGATTCCACTTTTGATTTTCACGTTTGCACACGAGTTCGAGTTGCAGAGGGAGGCTGAGTGATCTAACCTTTGTGTCTTGTCCAGGGGAGCGGTAGGGGAGGGAGGGGTTGAGAATTAACCAAACGTCCTTCAGCTGTCAAGGTCTAAGTTCAGGGAGGAGTTGGGCTTCTGCGCTGTGCAGAGGAGCCGGCGCCTGCTACGAGACCAACCCGGGCAGAGCGAATTGCTACGGTCTGCGCCTGGCGCGCCGGGTCCCCTGGAGGCTGCACCGCCCACGGCTGCTGCAATTGGTTACAGGACGTGTACGTCTTTAGAATCCAATCATCGTCTCCCTCCCGGCTACACCCTCCTTTCGTCGAGCCTCGCCCTCTCCGGGCACAAGTTTACACCAGTCCAGACTTTGTTTTTCAGAGACTGGCCGAGAGCGCTGCCCGTTTGGTGGTGCTTGGCTTCCAACCTCGCGCGTCTCTAGCTCCCGCCTCTTCCCTTTAGTTATTGGTCGAGAGCTCTGCCCGTTTTCTCCAGGCTCCAATCCTTGCTTCTGTCTCTCTGAGCAGCGTACTCAGAATAAGCGCCGCCTCTCCACGTAGCTCCGCCCATGCCCCCCGGCAATTGGTCGAGCGTTCTGTCCGTTTCCCGCGGTTTCCCATTCTCGCACGCCTCCCCGCCCGGCATCCCAGCCTCGCACCCGGTGCTGACCGCTCGCTCGGAGAACCAGAGCCGCCCCTCCATGTAGCCTCGCCCTCTCCACCACCGATTGGTCAGGAACAATGTCCGTCCGAGTCGCGCTTCCCAATTCTCGCTGTTTCCGGCGCTGACTGGTCAGAGCCTGGCCAATGGCGGCACGGCCTGGGCCCCGCCCGGGCCGCGAGCTTCAGGCTGCTCGAGGAGGGGCTGCGGCGGCTGAGGCGGCTGTGGCGGCGGCGGCGGCGGCGGCGGCGGCGGCGGCGGCAGCGGCGGCGGCGGAGGCAACGCGTCCGGGCAGGTGAGCGCAACTCGAGGAGCGCAGGCGCCGCGGGGGGCTGGGTCCGCGCGGCACGTGTCGTTTCATGGTGACAGCAGTGTCGCGAGTGCACACACTCTGGGGCGCGCGTCCTCGGGGTCCTTACGGCCAGGCCGAACCCTGATCTCACGCCGAGCTGCCCTGCGGGTGACAGCCCCGCGGAGGCCGAGGTGGCATCGCGCACCGCACTCCCGTGCCTCAGTGACCCATCCCCTCACCGATCTTCCCTGGCCCTCTGTCCCTCCTGTCCTTCCTCGGAATCCGGTGGAAGCTCCGGGTGCCACCCGGCTGCGGTTGCCCTCTGCTGCACACGTGCACCTGCATGCTTTTCCCGGTCCCCGTCGTTCAACCATCGCTTCATTCCCAAAGCAAGACCCACCTAACTTTTCCCTTGTAGTTTAAAAAAATTGTTTTTTTTTCCTGTGTAGTTGTGTGCGTGTTGGTGATTTATTTTTGGAGACAGGGTTTCACTGTGTAGACCAGGCTGGTCTCGAACTCAGATCTCCCTGCCTCCGCCTCCCAAGTACTAGGATTAAATGTTTATGCCACCGCACATGGCCCCTTATTGTTTTTTTTTTTTTGTGTTTTTTTTTTTTGTGTTTTTTTTTTTTTTTTTTTTTTTTTTTTTTGTTTTTCGAGGCAGGGTTTCCCTGTAGTTTCTAGAGCCTGTCCTGGAACTAGCTCTTGTAGACCAGGCTGGCCTCGAACTCGCAGAGATCCGCCTGCCTCTGCCTCCCGAGTGCTGGGACTACAGGCGTGCGCCACCACCGCCCGGCTCCCCTTATTGTTTTAACAGTGTTTTTTTTTATTATTTATTTCTACTTTTTCATTTTATTGTTGTATTTATCGATTACTTACTTTTGGGGTCAAGTCCACACTTGCTCTGTGGCCCAGGCTATCCTTGAACTCTTATGAAGAGTGCTTGAGGTGAGCTGGATCAGCCGGTTCTAGCCCCAGGGTCCAGCTGATGAAAGGAGAGAACTCACTCCCAAAAGTTGTTCTCTGACCTCTACGTGGGCTCACACACACACACACACACACACACTATATTTTTTATAATTCCTTTTGTTTGTTTGTTTTTCAAGACAGGGTTTCTCTGTGTAGCTTTGGAGCCTGTCCTGACACTCACTCTGTAGACCAGGCTGGCATCGAACTCACAGAGATCCACCTGCCTCTGCCTCCCCTCCTCCCAAGTGCTGGGATAAAAGGCCTAGCAATATTTTTTTTTTTAAAGACTGCTTGACACAGCTTACCTGTCACCCCAGCACTGAACAAGTGGAGGGACAAGGATCAGGAGTTCTCACATAGTGAATTAGAGCCAACCTGGGCTCTTTGAGACCTTGTCTCCAAAAAGAAAGAATGGGGGAGACACAAATGAGCAAGCAGGGCATAGATGGAGCTGAGTTGTAGAGTGCTAGTTCCAAGCCCTGGGTCCTATCCCTGACCACACAAGCCAGGTATGGTGGTCGTCTCAGCACTTGAGACCTAAAGCAGGGGGATTGGGAGTTCATGTCCAGCCTGTGCTTTGCAGAGACCCTGTCTCAAAAAACCAACAAATAAAAGTCCCAGGGCCTGACAGCTTTCAAGTCATTTCTGACCTTAGAGTCACCCAGAGTGATCCCCATTTTACCAGCCACAGATCTGAAGCCCTAGAATGCTGCTGCAGGCTCTGAGCCTACTCTTCAAGCCCACTTCTGTCCGTGGCTGGTTGCTTATGTTGATCTCTCTGGGGCTGGTGGAGGAGGGGAACCCCTACCATACTCCACCCATTCCCAGGCATTTCTTCCAAGTCGTGACTGATTGGATCCGGAAATGCTTAGTTGGAAGACACAGCCCCTAGGTGGCTGCCTGAGCGAGCATGAGTCTCCAGGTCTTGGCAGGTGTGGGGGTTTTGAACATCTGGGGTGCTGCTGGTTGTGGTCAGACCAGGCCCTCTTCATGACCTGCCCAAGCTCCTTGACTGCTAAGCAGTAAGGAAATACTTCTTTCTCAAAGTTGGGAGGGATAGTGTTTCAACTGCATAAAGCTTCCAGTGAAAAAGCTGGGTCGGGGAAGAAAGATTTTTCTGGAAGTTTTGTAGTTCTCCTGAATCCAGTTGATATGTGTGCAGCATGGAAGGAGGATGGTGGAAAATCAATGATGGTCTTTTTTTCCTGTAAGACTGACCCTGTGCTGTCATTCTCAGTGCTCTCCCCTTTCACAGAGGATACTGCCAGAATGTCCCTCCTGGTCATGTCACCTTCAACTTCTCCTGTAGATACTGTAGCCTTTGGGACTTCCCATTCAGTTTCAAGCAAGGTCATGGGGTGCAGCTCAGTAGTAAAATACTTACGTAGTATTTTCAAGGCCTTGGGTTTTACCCTCAGCTTTGCAAAAAATTATAATAAGAATATGTGTGCGGTGTATGCACATGTATATAAGACTGTATTTACATGCATATGTATGTATACAGATGTTCTTTTTGTGTATGAGTGTGGTGTCTGTGTGCACATGTGTGCAGGCGCACATGAACACACAGAGGCCAGGGGAGGATGTCGGTTTTGCTCCAGCAGTCATGCCTGACTTTTTACATGGGTGCTGGGGATTTGAACTTGGGTCTTCATGCTTGTCTGCCAGCAAGAGCTCTTACCTGCAGAACCATCTGCTCAGTCTCTGTGTGTACATTCTTTTTCTTTTTTCTTCCTTCCTTTCTTTCTTTCTTTCTTTCTTTCTTTCTTTCTTTCTTTCTTTCTTTCTTTCTTCCTTTCTTCCTTTTGAGACAGAGTTTCTTTGTGTATCTTTGCCTGTCCTGGACTTCACTCTGTAGATCAGACTGCCCTCAAACTCACAGAGAATTATCTACCTCTGCCTCCTGAATGCTGGGATTAAAGGTGCGCACCACCACTGCCCAGCTCATTCTTTTATACACACATATATAGAATGTGTATATAAAATTAAATTTTGATAATTTAAGTGTTAAATGTAATTACAAAATCAGTACATGTTAGCAATGGTGTACTTAATTCTAGTTCTTGGAAGGCTGGGGCAGGTGGATCTTTGTGAGTTTGAGGCCAGCCTGGTCTACACAGTGAGTTTCAGAATAGCCAGGGCTACATAGTGAGACTCTGTTTCCAATAAATTAGATTGTCAGTCATTCTGTGCATACCTGGTCCTACTTCCAGAAAGGCTGAGGCTGGAGGGTAGTGAGTTCAAGGTCAGCGTGAGATACTTAGCAAGACCCTGTAGAACAAAACACAAATAAAAAAGTAATGATTAGGGGCTGGAGAGATGGCTCAGTGGTTAAGAGCATTGCCTGCTCTTCCAAAGGTTCTGAGTTCAATTCACAACCATCTATAATGAGGTCTGGTGCCCTCTTCTGGCCTGTGGGGATACATGCAGACAGAATACTGTATACATAATAAATAAATATTTGAAAAAAAACAAAAAAAAAGTAATGATAACCACCTGAGTATAGTGGTGAAGGCCTGTAATCCCAGAACGAGGGAAGCCAAGACAACATAGTAAGGCCTTGTCTCAATAACACCAAACAGCCAGAAAAACTCAGAAGTGCCTGTTTGGTACCCACAACCACCACCTCAGCATTTAGGAGGTGGAGACAGAAGTGTTAAGAGTTCAAGGTCGCCGGGCAGCAGTGGCGCACGCCTTTAATCCCAGCACTCTTTGCCTGTCCTGGACTTCACTCTGTAGATCAGACTGCCCTCAAACTCACAGAGAATTATCTACCTCTGCCTCCTGAATGCTGGGATTAAAGGTGCGCACCACCACTGCCCAGCTCATTCTTTTATACACACATATATAGAATGTGTATATAAAATTAAATTTTGATAATGTAAGTGTTAAATGTAATTACAAAATCAGTACATGTTAGCAATGGTGTACTTAATTCTAGTTCTTGGAAGGCAGAGGCAGGCGGATCTCTGTGAGTTTGAGGCCAGCCTGGTCTACAAGAGCTAGTTCCAGGACAGGCTCCAAAACTACAGAGAAACCCTGTCTCGAAAAACCAAAAAAAAAAAAAAAAAAAAAAAAAAAAAAAAGAGTTCAAGGTCATCTTCAGCTACACAGGAAGTTCAAGATCCGCTTGGGTTACTTGAGACCCCGTGTCAAGCAAAGCAAAAAACAGCTATCAGATAACAAGATTATAGCTGACTGTGGGTTCTGCACAGGCTCCTGCTGCACGGGGGCAGTAAGGAATGAGTGTGGGTGGGTCAGCACCTGCCTCCCATGTGCAGCCCCTCAGAGAGCCCCCTGTCTTCATGTTTAGGCGCAACTGCCAGGGCCAGGCCAAAGGAACTAACTAGCTTTGTTCTCTTGGGGAAAAAGTGGAAGGCCTGTTTCCTTCAGTAGCCAGCTCAGACAGGATTGCTTTAAGGGCTCTCCTGCCCCTGTGGCCCGGTAGCAATGGCGCAGGAGATCCTTTGATCTTTCCCCTTGGATGTCCTGGCTCAGGAAGCAGCCCTTACGATGATCCTCACTATAGTGAGGTGAAAGGACCTATCCCAGTCCCTCTCTGCAGGACACTAGGAGAAATCTTGGATAGGACACAAGATGAGACCTGCCGTCGTGGAATGGTTGTTTGAGACTAACATGAAGGATGGAATCTCTGATCCCAAATGGCATCCTAAATTGGGTCTTGATATTTTATGATAAGGCACCGCCCAAAAAACAGTTTGAGGCAGAGATGATAGCTGACTGGTGCTGTACAAACATGAGAACCTGAGTCTTAGAACCTGTATGAGAAAAGTATGAAACCCGGGCAGGAAGGTGGAGTCCAGTGAGTCCCTGGGGCTTGCCGATTTGCAGGCCTAGCTTGATATGTCAAGCTGTAAGCCAGTAAGAGAAACAAGGCTAGAGCAGTGGTTCTCAACATTCCTAACACTGGGACCTTTAATACAGTTCCTCATGTCATGAGGTACCAAGCATGCGCTACCTAGTCAGAGATACAGAGAGACACAGATTGCTCTCTCTCTCTCTCTCTCTCTCTCTCTCTCTCTCTCTCTCTCTCTCTCCTTCCCCCCTTTCCTCCTTCCTTTCTTTTTGTTTTTCAAGACAGGGCTTCTCTGTAGCTAGCTCTTGTAGACCAGGCTGGCCTTGAACTCACAGAGATCCGTCTGCCTCTGCCTCCCAAGTGCTGGGATTAAAGGCGTGCACCACCACTGCCCAGCCGAGACACAGTTTTCAAAATAATACCCCAACCATAAAATTACTTCATTGCTGCTTAATGAATATAATTTTGCTACTGTTATGGCTCATAATGTAAAGATCTGATATTGAACCTCCTCAAGGGGGTTGAGACCCACAGGTTGAGAACCACTGGTCTAGAGGGCTAGCTCAGTTATTAAGAGTACCATTCCAAGGAGGCACCTGACAAGGACACACATATGTAAATGCATGTTTGTGTGTACATACTGACACACATACACACCTGCATGCACACATACATGCATACTCCTGCACATGTTCATATACACACAGGAAGAACTAGTCACCTGTTGCTCTGGTGTTGAAATGAAGGCCAGTGGTTCATGGCTGCTAGGCAAGTGTTTTGCCAGGGAGCTGTGCTCCCAGACCCATTTGTTATCTGTCTGTCTATTTATTTGTGAAACATAAATAAAAACATAACCCTGGATGTTCTGGAACTTACTCTGTAGACCAGGCTGGCATAGAGTTCATAGAGATCCGCCTGCCTCTGCCTCCTAAATGCTGGATTAAAGGCCTGTGCCACCACACCTGGCTATAAATGGTGTTTTTAAAAAAATGTATTTTTCAGAGACAGGTGGATCTTTGTGAGTTCAAGGCCATCCTGGTCTACAAGAGCTAGTTCCAGGACAGGCACCAAAGCTGCAGAGAAACCCTGTCTCGAAATAACAAATAAGTAAACAAATAAATAAATCAATAAATAAATGCACTTTTCAGAGTGCTAGAAAGCTGGCTAGGTAGTTAAGAGACCTGGCAGCTCTTGCAGAGGACCCGAGTTTAAGCTCCCAGCACCTGAATGGAAGCTCACAGCTATCTGTGACTCCAGTTCCAGAGGATTGCTGTCTTCTGGCCTCCTCAGGTACCTGTACATTTGCATGTATATAATTTTTGTAAAAGATGAAAATAAAAATTAAAAAGGGAGGTTATTTTGAAAACTGTGCCTCTGGTGAGGTATGGTAAGTAGTACATGTCCAGAGGTAGTAGTAGGTAGTGCATGCCCAGAGGGTAGTAGTATATCCAGAGCTGGGCAGGTTGAGGCAGGAGGAATCAGGCATTAAGGCCAGTTTTAACTACACAGTTAGTTTGAGACCATCCTGAGCTACATGAGACTGTCTCAGGCTGTCTCAAAATAAATCAATAAGCCAGGCATAGCAGAGGCAGGCAGATCTCTCTGTGAGTTTGAGGCCAGCCTGATATATAGAGTTTTCTAGGCCAGCTGTGGCAACACAGTGAGACCGTGTCTCAGAAGTAAATAGATAAGGGCTAGAAAGAGATGGCTTAGCAGTTAAGAGCACTGACTGCATTTTCAGAAGACCAGATTGCCAGCACTCAGCTAGCTCCAGTTCCAGGTGAATCCATTGTCCTCTCCTGCCCACCGCAGGCTCTGCACATACATGGGTACACAGAGACATACCTGCAGGCAAACACCCATATACATAAAATAAAAATAAATAAATAAATAAACTTTTTCTTTCTTTTTTCTTTTTTTCAAGACAGGGTTTCTCTGTGTAGCTGTTCAGGAACTCTCTCTGTAGACCAAGCTGGCCTCAAACTCACAGAAATCCACCTGCCTCTGCCTCCTGAGTACTGGGATTAAAGGTGTGTGCCACTACCGCCTGGCAAAAAAGTAAATAAACCTTCTTTAAATGAATAAACAAATGCATTAGTTTTAAAACTTTATTTGTAATCCTAGCACTTTGGTGCTGAAGCAGGAGGATGACTGTGGATTCAACACCAGTCTGAGCCACAAATTGAACTTGGTTTGAGGGGGTATTTTTTCAATTTATTTATTTTTATTTTATGTACATTGGCGTTTTGTCGTGGGTGTCAGGTTCCCTGGAACTGAAGTTAGACAGTTGTGAGCCGCCATGTGGGTGCTGGGAATTGAACTTGGGTTCTCTGGAAGAGCAGTCGGTACTCTTAACCACTGAGCCATCTCTCCAGCCCTTGGGGGTATTTTTATTTTTATTTTTTGGTGTGGAGGGTGGATCTGAGAGGAATGGGAAGCAAATGTGATCGGGATGTATTGTATGAGATTCCCAAATTATTAATAAAAATATTACGTTTGTGAAGAAAGAACAAAGGGAAAATAGCCATTTCACTTTTGGCAAGGGTCGTGGCATAGGTTTAGGACACCTGCCTGACGCTGGGAAGTCATGATTCCATCTCAGAACCGCACAAAAACATTCGTTTTGTCCAGTTATTTTTTTTTTATCTTTTCTGTGCACGTGTACAGGTCATGGTGTATGTCTGGAGATCAGAGGACAACCTCGAGTGTTCCTCCTCAAGGCCCCTGTTCTCAGCTGTGTATGCAAGGCTAACTGGCCCTTGGTCAATTTCAGGAACTCTCTTGTCTGCACCTCCCATGTCACCGCTGATATTACAGGTGCACATTTACCACCACACCAGTCTCCAAAGGGTCCTCGGTGTTGTATTGCAGCTTCTTGGGTTCTCCTGCTTGTGTGCAAGCCTTTTCTCTGCTGAGCCATCTCCCCAGCGCCAGAACTTCGTTTGTGTTTGTGTGGTGGTGGTGGTAGTTGTCCCTGTGTGTCTGCACACCTGTGTGTGTATATGGAGCAGATATTGGGTGTCTTCTGTCGTGCTCCACCCTATTCCCTTGAGACAGGGTCTCTCACTGAACCAGAAGCTGGCCATTTTGACTAGGCTAGTTAAGTGGCCAGCAAGCTCCTGGAATTTTCCTGTTTTTCTGACCCAACATTCAAGTTAATAATACATACAAGGCCATGCCTGTATTTTCATGTGGGTGCTTGGGATTTGAACTCAGGTCCTCTTTGAAAAGTTTTAAATTATATTTCTTTATTTGTGGAGAATGGGGGTAGAAGTGTGAGTGGGGTGCATGTGACAAGGAGCAGGTGTTGATGGAGATCAGAGGATTTGTGAACTTGGTTCTTTCTTCCTACCATGTGGGCCCTGGAGGTGAAACTCAGAATCAGGATTTGGCACCAAACCCCTTTTATCTGATGAGCCCTCTCACACACCTAGAACCCCTGTCCTGCTTTCACAATAGGTACCCACTGAGCCATCTCCCAGAGTCAGAAATACAGTGGAAAGGTTTTTTTTTAAATTATTTTATGTGTTTGCCTGCATGTTTGTCTGTGTACCACATGCGTGCCCAGTGACAGCAGAGGCCAGAAGAGCGCAGCAGACTTCCTGGAGCTAGAGTCACAGATCTTTGTGAGTATCATGTGGGTGCTGGGTCCTCTAAAGAAAGAATAGCCAGTCCTCTGAAACACTGAGTAGCTCTCCAGCCCCAGAAACGCATTTTTAATTTTCAGATATAATGATTGAAAAGTAAGATTCTCTGACAGTAGTGGTGCAGCATTCCAGGCTGGCTAGTAAGATCCTGCCTGAAAAACAAACAAACAGCCAGGTGGTGGCGCACGCCTTTAATCCCAGCACTCAGAAGGCAGAAGCAGGCGGATCTCTGTGAGTTCGAGGCCAGCCTGGTCTACAAGAGCTAGTTCCAGGACAGGCTCCAAAGCTACAGAGAAACCCTATCTCAAAAAAACGGGGAAAAAAAAGAGTAGAAGAGAGAAAAACCCACCTTTAATCCCAGCACTCAGGAAGTACGGGATCCCTGCATTTGAGGCCAGCCTGATTTACAAAGGGAGTTCCAGGAGAGCCAGAGCTACACAGAGAAATCCTGTTTTTTGGGGGGGGGGGGGTGGAGATCCAGTCTCAAAAATAGGTAAGTCAAAAATAGGTAGATAGATAAAAGAAAAAAGTATTCTGTGGTATGAAAAGAAAGTTATATAGAATAGTAGCTCGTAACAGGGCTGGAGAAGTAGAATGCTATCCCCTGTTGATCCTCTTGGGTCACTGTGCTATTTTTAAATGTGCCTGTTGGACATCTGTTTTCTTGCTGAGGCACCTTTTGCTGTGACCATTTTACAAACATGCTCACATCCCAGGATGTGCTCTGTTAAGGGAGCAGAGGAGAATACACAGCTTGTACTGTGGTCCATTGTTTTGTTGTCTCGTTGTCGGGTATTAAGCTTTCGCTGTGAGCCCAGTAAGGTTCTGTGAGCCAGCACTTGGGAGGCTGAGGAGACTAGAGGATCCCTGAATACAAGGCCAGCTTGGGCTATCTATTGAAACCTTGTCTCAGAAGTGATGCCAGGGATGTATAGAAACTGACACCTGGCATCCTTATGAGGAGGAAAGATGACATGGAGACAGCTGTTAGGGAGAGGGCCAGCAGGATATGAAGGAGTAGCTCCTGGAGTGATGGGACCACAAGCCAAAACCTTCAGGGCCATTGGCAGCCACTAGACCCAGGGCAGATTATCCCCAGAGCCTCCAGAGGGTCCTGACCCCACCAGGCCTCACAGCCGAACAGAGGGCTCTTCTCCGCAGTCCCACATCAGCTCTGCCGTGACTGTTTGTGACAGCAACTCAGGCAAAGGGGACAAGTGCTTGGACTCCAATGCTGGGGAAGGGTAGGCAGGAGAAGGCCAGAAGTTCAAGGTCAGCTTGGCCCACTGTGTTTCAAAACACTGGAAAACAGCTGGGCATGGTGCTGCCTGCCTGTGGCCCAGCACTGAGCATCTCAGCATTGGGAGGGTGAGGAAGGAGGGTCAGGAACTTAAGGTCAGCCTCAACTATGTACCTAGCTGGAAGCCAGCCTGGGCTACCCTGTCTTATAACAAACAAACTTGCAGAGAGAGGATCCAGTCAGATAATGAGCTACTCTGTCATGCTGGTTCTTAGATCCTTGTGTTTAAGTCCCCACTTCTGTCTCTCTTTCTCCTCCTTTCCCCTTCTCACTTTCCCGCTTCCTCCCTCTTTTCCTTCTTTCCTTTCTGACAAGGTTCCCACCACGTAGGCCAGACTAGCCTTGAACTTGTCCTCCTACCTCAGCCTTTCCAGTGCTGGGATCACAGGTATGTGCTGCCATGTCTGGCTTCTCCCTTGATATCTTTCATTTGTTTTTGTGGTTCTGGTGGTGGGACTCAAGGGTATTGTACATGTTAGGCAAGTTTTCTCCCTTTGAGCTATGAGCTATATTATATTCCCCAACCATTTTTATCTTTAATTTTGATACAGGGTCTCACACTGTAGCCCAGGCTGGCCTTCAACTCTATTTTTTGTGTATGTACGTGTAACTGGAGGTTTCTTTCCCACTCCCCAGTTCCTAAATAACCACTCTGAGGCTTACTATTAATTACAAACTGTTTGGTCCATTAGCTCAGGCTTATTATTAACTAGCTCTTGCTACTTAAATTAACCCATTTCTGTTATTCTATATTTTACCATGAGGCTCGTGACCTTTTAACTCGCATCTTGCTTCTCTAGCAGCTGCTGCTATTTCCCTTGACTCTGCCTTCTTTTTCCCTTTATCTTTGCTTGGATTTCCCACTTGGCACTATTATGCCTGGCTATTGGACAAATCAGTTTCTTTATTAACCAGTGGTAATAAAAGATATTCACAACATACAGAAGGGCATCCCACATCATGGATGTTTTGCATGTATATTTGTGCATCACCCACATGCCTGGTGCCAGCAGAGGTCAGAACATGACATCAGATCTCCTGGAACCACAGTTACAGATGGTTGTGTGTGCTGGGAGCCAAACCCCTGACTGCAAGGACAACCAGTGCTCTTAACCTTGGAACTATCTCTCCAGTCTCTGGCCTTGATTCTCCCTCAGCCTTCTGAGTAGCTGCAATTCCAGGCCTGAGCTCACTAGGTCCTGAGACTGCAGGTCATCTTAGGTTATTTAGAAGCCGAAGTGGTGTAGTACGATGCACACAGTTGTAACAAAGATATTGTTTAGGGACCTAGGACAAGAAAAACAACGTAGATGACAGAACTCACAGTTTGCTCAGGTGTGACTTTCTTGTTTGCAGAATGGATGGGTGCACTAAGCTTCTGGCAGCTCTGAGCAGGAGTCTAGGCTGCTGTCAGGAATCCTGTGGCCACTGCATCCTCCTCTGCAGTGTGTGGTCCCCTCATCCCGCCCTGGAGGAAACAGTCCTGGTGCCCAGCTCCCAGCATGGTGGGAGGACAATCTGCTCCCTCACAGGCCTTTCCCTAGAGCAGATGGCACTTAAAAATGGCAGAGAACAGCTAAAAGTGTCCTCCCAGCACTCAGGACTTGGTGGTGGAAGGATCAGGAGTTCAAGGTCATCCTCAGTTATTTAGTTGAGTTCAAGGCCATACATAAGACCCTTTTTCAAATAAAGAGTCAGGCATGATGGCATACTCCCTTAGTCCTAGCACTGGGGAGACAGAGGCGGGAGGATCTCTGAGTTCAGGGCCAACCTGGGCTACATAGCATGACCCGTCTCACCAACAAACAGAAAGATGGTAGGGGAGCACTGGGCTGAAGTGCTGCATGGCCCATTTGATCCACTGGTCTCAGCCCTGCTTGCTTCCTTGTTAGGGAGCATACTAGCCAGCTTGTATCACTTGCCCAGGAATATAGTGACAGAGGGAAGGACAGGTATGTAGAGGTCACATGGCCTGTCTTGTCACAGCAGCATCGGATCTGCCCACATTCGGGGAAGTATCAATATGATGCAGAGCTGCACTGGAGCAGTAGAAACCTGCACAAGGACAGCAACAGCTGGCAAGGCTAAAGCACCATGTAAGCTCTGAGTGGGGATCTAGTGGAACTGGGCATAGGAACCACTTCTTTTAGGGGAAGGATTCAAGACAGAGTTTCTCCGTGTAGCCCTGGCTGTCCTGGAACTCTGTAGACCAGGCTGGGCTTGAATAGAGAGCCACCTGCCTCTGCTTCCTAAGTGCTGGGATTAAAGGCGTGCGCCACCCCCACCTGCCTAGAGAACCACTTGGCACAGTGGCACACGCTGGGAAGAGTGAGGATATTTTCAAGGTGGGTTTCAAAGAATGCAGAAATTTTTTTTTAGCAGAGCAAAGTATGAAGATGTGGAGTTCAGAGTGTCCAGGTAATTTACCTACCTGTGAGTGCCAGGTACAGAGCACTCCACTGTGGTGAGAACCTGGTCTTTTGGACATGAGCTGCAATAACTGAAGGGGAGTCAGCATAGCGCTCAAGGACCTCTGGTAATGGTGTGGGTCGGTAAGAACAGAGGACAGTGACGTTTTGTACAGTTATGTACATGGTGGGGGAGGATGTGCATGTGTGTAGAGGTCGGAGGCTACTGGCAGGAGTCAGTTCTGTCAGTTCACCAAACAAGTTCCAGAGATGGAACTCTGACCATCAGGCTCAACAGCAAAGTCTCTTCCTGCTGGGCTGTCTCACGGACTGTTTTTTCTTTTTTCAGTAGATTCCCACTGAGCTATATGTATCCCCACTCCTATTCATCTTTGAGACAGCATCTTGCTAAGTTGCCCCAGCTGGCCTGGGACTATCCATGTATCCCACATGAGATACATGGCCTTGTACCTCAGACCCCTTGTGTTGAGTTAGCAGCTGTGCCTTGTGGCCAGAGCTGTCTGGGTCTTTTGAAATCTGAGAGATTGTGAGGCATGCATAAAGCTCCCAGCCAGGGTGACAGTCACAGTCCCCAGAGCACAGAGTGAGGAGCTTCCGTCTCTCTTCAAGGATGGCAGGCAGTGTTAGCAGTCAACAGCCACCATGCCAGACACACCAAACTCTATAAATTAGAAAAGAAACCAGCCTTTTTTTTTTTTTTTTTTGGTTTTTCGAGACAGGGTTTCTCTGTGGCTTTGGAGCCTGTCCTGGAACTAGCTCTTGTAGACCAGGCTGGTCTCGAACTCACAGAGATCCGCCTGCCTCTGCCTCCCGAGTGCTGGGATTAAAGGCGTGCGCCACCACCGCCCGGCAGAAACCAGCCTTTATCATTGGCAGACTGATAGTAATTTGCTTCAGATGACTGTCATTATGGGATCCACTGCAGACCCGTCACTGAGCAGTAGCCCCCTCCAGGGATAGGGTGGGGCTGGCTGCAACCCTGAGGCTGGGGTACAGGTAGACCTCCCTGGGTAGCCAGAGATCTGACACGGATCTGAGGATGGAACCCAAGTCTCCTGCATGCTAAGCTCCTCGCCTGTCCTACCGCAGGTGCTGTCTTGAGTTATCACTGCATCACTCCCCACCCACCTTGCTTGTTTAGGCAATGGAGCGATGGCCAGGGTAAAGCAGTAGGAGAGGGCAGGGCAGCTCAGTGGTAGAGTGTTTGCTGTCACCATGAGGTCATGGGTTCCATCCCTAGTACTGAACGGAAGTTAGTTGAGCCAAGTGTGGCGTTGTGTACCTGTCATCCCAACTTGCACCATGTAGAGGCAGAAGGGTCAGGAGTTTACAGTTGTTTTCAGCTGCACAGCATGTTTTTGGCCAGCCTCAAAGAATAGTACAAGACCCCGTTTGAAAGAGAAAAAAAATGAGTAAAAGAGGGCTAGTGGATACAGCTCAGTGCTTCAGCAGTTCCTCAGCACCCAGAAGCCTTGCTTCAACCCCAGTACCAACAAACAAAATTGGATTTGAGCCAGGCATGGCGTAGCACATCTATAAATCCAGCGCTAAAGGAGACTGAGGCAAGAGGATCAGGAGTTCAAGCCAGCCTAAGCTACACGAGACCCTGTCTCAAAAACAAAGCTGGGTGGTGGTGCATAATTTAATCCCAGCACTTGGAAGGCTCTGGCAGGTGGATCTCTGGGTTCCAGGCCTGCCTGGTTTACAGAGCAAGTACCAGGACAGCCAGGGCTACATAGAGGAACCGTGTCTTAAAAAACCAGAACGTACAAACAGCAACAACAAAAACAGAATAGAAGACATATAAACCAATTTGGGTCGTACAGATCAATGTTTTTCCCTGCTCCATAGTTGGCACTTCATCTGCCCCCCCCATCACACACACACACACACACCCAGAGCAAAGTGATCATAGAAAGCAGAGCTCAGAGGTGGCAAAGTGGCCACTTGACCAGGAGGTGCTTAGCTGACCTTACCTTAACTAGGAAATTCAGGCCTGAAAACTGAGAGAACCGTGTGCTGTTTCTTCCTGGGCAGTGTCCCTATGGTGTTCCATCTTGAAGAACAGAGACTGGGGAAAGGAGTCAGGAGGCAACACAGATCAGAAAGACAGGATGGGGATGGCTGGGGGCAGTGTGTAATTGTAAATTGTAAAACACTGGGGAAGGACATGAAGAAGCCAGTAGACCCCAGACAAAGCCTGGCACCTACAGCTCAGCACCAGTAACAGGATGGCAACACTGCCATCTGCTATTAGATGTGAGGCTTGGTTCTAGTGTCGTCATCTGTGTCCTTCCTCATTGTGTGTTCCCACCCTCGCCCACCTTTTACTGAAACCTTCAGCTCCTGTCCCTTCTGTACAGTGGTGCATTGTTTGCCTAGACCCTAAGTGTGTCCTCCCTAGATGACACCAGATAGAGTTCAGTTAGTAAGCAAATAGCCTACTGTATTGTTCAGGAAACTGAGCATGCTCAATACCGATGCTTTGTGTTTGAGCTGGTGCCTGCCCAGCAAGCAGCCTACACCCTCAGTGCAGGTTTCTGTGTTTGCTTTCCAAGCCATCGTGGGTCGCTGTCCACCTGACCTAACCGCCTGCCTCTGGGGAGCAGAGCCTCACAGATGGCGAGGCACATTCTACAGAGTCCTCACATTCCCACTGTGGGTACAGGAGCCACATTCTGTCCTCCTGAACTAACATCTCACCTAGCTTTTTCCCAGGACAAGCACTCCAGAGCACCAGCTGGCTCATCACTGAGGCCAGGGTGATTATTATTACCTAAGGAGAGCCCAGCCTCGAATTTGACCTTCCTGCAACAACTCCCAGTGCAGGACAACAGACTGGCAGCACAGGAGACAGATGGAGGCCGGCATATTGCACCAGCTGGGAAATTGCCTCCCCACTAAGTGCTGTTGCCTACTCCAAGATTTTTAAAGTCATGCAGGCCTAGTCTCACAGCCTCCCTCAGATGTGCTTCTCCCTGGGTTTTTCCAGGCTTGTAAAAGGCAGGGTAGCCTCATGCCAAGGCTAGGTATCCTGGCTGCTGTCCCCCAACCCATCTTCTACCAAGCTACCCATGACATTAGCCTACAGCAAGCACAGGTTAACTAGTCCTGAGCCTGCTGGTTCAGACACTGACTTCTGTCCCGTCCCAGGACATGAGCTTGGAGAGTGACTTCCGAGTGCCAGAGTCAGCTTGCAGGGCACTTGTGACAGTTATGTTCTATTCAATTTGGGGAATTGATGTCCAGCCTCCTCCAGCCCCACCCAACGGTGGGGGCTCTTCCTCTGGGATAAGTGAAAGCTTAATTAAGGAACACATGGTTTTCTAAGACAACTTTGAGGTCTGGGCTCCCTAGGGAAAGGATCTCCTGCAGCTTTGGAATCCTGTGCTAGGCTTGATTGAGCATCTTCCTCTTGAAGTAGATTGGTGCTGCCAGGAGCTGACGTGTCTCATTGTCATGAAAAGCCTTCAAGTTATTAAAACATTTAGGTGGAATATTCTGTAGTCTTTGAAAGATATTAGGAATGCCTATCTAACTGAAATATATCTCTATATATCTAGAAAATCTAACTAACATGACTATAAGCTTTACTATTATCAATGATTATCCATTAACAACCTATATTTCTTAATTATACATTACATTTTTAAAATGAATTACACAATCACAGTATCAGAAATACATATACATATTGACCTTAAATCTCTATCAGTAAAGCAAAATCTATACCAATGCAAATTATTCATATCTATATCATATCCCCCTTTAGATGTAAAATAACATTTATAAACAATATTTAGGAATATGGGCGTAGTTATTTCTCTCCAAACTGCTTCCTGCTGAATGGGGACGCCGTTAATCAGATCTTTCATGGTGTAACCTGTGTGCCAGGTTCATCTCAGTCATCAGTTGAGTGAAGTAATTTTCTGAAGTTGTTCACAGCAACCTTTCAGAGGTCGTGGTCTGTCATACCATATTGGGATAGATACAATCCATAAGTCTCATTTTCTGTAAAAACAAAAGAAGAAACTCCTTTCCAAAGCATCATGTCCTTAGATCCAAATTTTGAAGTCAAGGTATTTTCAAAATATCTATGTTGGATTAGTTCAGCAGCATTTATAAACAAATATCTTTTAGCTGCTCTTGCTCCTTCCTCAGCATTCAAACAATTCAAAGAGAGCATAATAGTATACAGTATCAAGATTCTCTGTGTATTTTCCATCTTATACGATGTTATTTTAACCTCTATTTCGTTTCTTTTACTTTTATTTTTTGAGACAGGTTCTCTGTATCTTTGTCTTGGAATAACTCTTTAGACCAGGCTGTCCTTGAGCTCTCAGAGATCCACTGTCTCAGCCTGGGATTAAAGGTGTGTGCTACAACACTTTGAACCACAGA
The DNA here is from genome assembly GCF_903992535.2 of Arvicola amphibius. Classification (NCBI taxonomy): domain Eukaryota; kingdom Metazoa; phylum Chordata; class Mammalia; order Rodentia; family Cricetidae; genus Arvicola; species Arvicola amphibius. Next base: position 104,400,755 of record NC_052050.1, on the reverse strand, counting down.
GATCTGTCTGTCTCTGCCTCCCAGGCATAGGGATTAAAGGTGTGTACCACCACACCCTAGCTACTTCCTTTTTTCTTTTTTGCTTTTAAAAACTTTAACCTTTAGCCTGCATATATTTTCAACACACTGTGAACCATTTAGATGTTTTCTTGACTTTGAATCTTTCTTTTACTGTATATCTCTCTTTTTGTGACCACATGAGTCTTTAATTTACCAAACAATATCAGGACTAAAGCCATGACTTTGGCGGCTGGATACAGCTCATTCCTTAGCTTTCCAGCCTCTGGCAGAGGTAAAGGCTGTAGCCATTTTTATTACCACAACTCTATGGCGTTTCAAGGTCCCTGCCAGCAAGCAAGCTGCAACAGTGTCAAACAACAATCAAAAGCTCCATAGTCAGGACCGCCTGCTGGAAAGAGTCAGAGTTTGCCCTGGCAGGACGGCCCAGAAAGCTGGCATTTTAAAATGGCACAGCTTTTTACCTGCTATGGCTGAAAACCGAAAAACACATGTTCAGACCCGAGAAATTGCTGCTACCAAGAAGCCATGCTTTACTCTATTCTTTCCCAAGCTTTCTCAAGCTTTCTGTGGATTCAGTTATCCACGTGGGCGCCATTCTGTAGTGCTGAGCTGCGGGCTAGCTTCCCACTGCCTGGCTAGCTTATACCCCGAAATAATTACACGGAAACTGTATTCTTTTAAACACTGCCTAGCCCATTATTTTCGGCCTCTTACTCACATCTTGACTAACCCATATCTAATAATGTATGTAACACCACGAGCGGTGTCTTACCGAGAAAGATTCAGCATGTCTGACCTGGCGGCTGGCTTCATTGCACCTGGCTCCCCGAGGAGAGGCACGGCCATCTGTCCCAGAGAGGAGAGGCGAGGCAATTTATTAACTTCCCTTCCCAGCATTCTGTTCTGTCTACTCCGCCCATGTAAGGGCTGGCCAATCAAATGGGCCAGGTAGTTTCTTCATTAACCAATGAAATCAACTCAAACAGAAGACCCTCCCACATCAATGTCACAGTGCACACTTTGGAGGTCAGGGGACAGCTCGTTGGCTCTTTCCTTCCACCATATAAGTTCTGGGGAGTTACATGTGTTTTCAGGGCTCCATGCACAGAAGAGTTCTCTCCTTTCCCCACCATCTAATTCACTCATCTTAAATCAGGAGGGAGTCCTGGAGACACCTCTAGATCATCACTCAGTGTCCTCATTCCACCTTCCAGCTGCCTTCCCGTTCCCTCGCCTGTGGTTCCCCTCTCTGAACACCTCGGGGTACTGATGCAAGCTCACATTTATGTTCCTGTCCCAACCTCAGTTGTTGGTTTGTTTTTTCTTTCCTTAAGTTACTAGGGTTGGGAACTAGCGCCTCCTACAGGCCAGGCAGAGCTTTATTGCTGATCCATGCCCCCAACCCTCCTGCCCGTATTATTTTTATTTTTATATTTATATTTGTGTCGGTATGTATGGGTACCTGTTGAGGCCACAGAACTGGAGTCCAGGTAGTTGTGAGTGAGTTGCCTGACATGGCACGGGTCCTAGTCAGAGTTTCTGTCGCTGGGATAAACATCACAACTAAAAGCAGCTTGGGGAGGACAGGGTTTTACTGCAGTTAGAATTCAGGTTCCACGTATTAGTGAGGAGAGGCAGGAGCTAATGCAGAGGCTGTGGAGGAGTACTGCATACTGGCTCGCTCCCCATAGCCTGCAGCCTCCTTTCTCTTTTCTTTTCTTTTTTCCCTGTTTTCTTTTTCTTTTTTGTTTGTTCAAGGCAGGGTGTCACTATAGCCCTGGCTGTCCTGGAACTCACCAGACTGGTCTCAGATTCACAGAGATCCACTTGACTCTGCCTCCTGAGTGCTGAGATTAAAGGCTCGGCCGGCTTCTCACAGCACCCAGGACAGTGCCCAGGAGTAGCACCACCCCCAGTGGGCTGGGCCCTTTCTCCTGGACTGAAGCCAGGCCACATGACGGCAGAGTTGGGGGCCTTCAGCTCCCAGTCAGTCAGTCAGTGCTGTTGCTTTCCTGCAGCTGCTGCTCACCATCACACCGCTCTGTGTACTGGTTTCTCACTTTTTTCATTTAATTTTTTTTTTATTTTTTTCTTTTTTTGTTTTCGAGACAGGGTTTCCCTGTAGTTTCTAGAGCCTGTCCTGGAACTAGCTCTTATAGACCAGGCTGGCCTCGAACTCAGAGATCCGCCTGCCTCTACCTCCCGAGTGCTGGGATTAAAGGCGTGCGCCACCACCGCCCGGCTTTTTCATTCATTTATACTTTTATTTGTTGGTCCTGAGATGACACCCCAGACCTCCCACTTACAAGGTTTACGAAAGCTGCACCCCATCCTTGTTGATTGGATGTCCCCCCTCCACAGTGGGGATTAAGCTCTGAGCCTCAAGTATGCAAGGCTAGGGGCTTCACTCACTGGGGATTGTAGGCAGGGGTTCTACCCCGTGAGCCACAGCTCCAACCCCTCACTGAGGCCAGTGTTCTTCCACTAAGCCAGCCCCCAGCTTTCCTTTACTTTTTACTGATGCCAAGCTGATCTTAAACACAATGGCCTTGGATTCAGGTCTTCCTGCCTCAGCCTTCCAAATGGTGGGGTGACAGGCCTGCATCAGCAAGTCTGCTGATTAGATCATACAAAACAATGAAGACTGAGACCTCAAAGAACAATGGGGGCACAGTGACATCTTCATCATTCCTTCATCTCTGCTTCCCCCGAGGTCTAATGGCCTGAGAAGGTGGGACACAGGTGGCTGCACTGGTCTAGATCTTCAGGGGAGAGTGCAGGGAACAAGGCCTTCCTTCATACAACTTCTTTCTGCAGAGAACAGGCAGCTGGTGTCAGAGAGCCCTTGGGTCTAGACTTGTAGTGGTATTTCATTTGTATTTAATACATAAAGCTCTGAGTAAAGCAGCACTACCGGCCAGCCTTACAGAGCAGACAATGGTAACACACACCTTTAATCCCAGTAGCCACACTAGATGTCATAGAAGCTGGGCAGTGCACGCCTGTAATCCCAGCCCTAGAAAGGATTATAAAATGGGAGGAGACAGCTCTCAGACAGTCTCATTCTGAGAATCCTGAAGGCAGGATCACCATTTCAGACTGAAGTCGAGGTAAGAGCAAAGACTGCTTTGCTTCTTTGATCTGTAGGTTGAACCCCAATTTCTCTTTCTGAGAGGTTTTTTTTTTTTTTTTTTTTTTTTTTTTAATCTTGCTGCATAGACTCATACTGGAAGACCACCCTGGATTGGTGGTGGGGCTGGTGCTCAGTGGCTGTGGATGTATGGGTCTCCCATCTCTCTCCATTTCCTGCCATGCTGGTGATAGTCGGAAGATTGTCCTTTCTTTCTTCTCCCTGCTGTGTGGCCTCAGCCAGCCTCTTATCCTCTCTTATCTGCTAGCACTGGTTCAGAAAAGCAGACTATTTGTGATGGCCATGTGCAGGTGACAGAAAAGAAAGATGTTTGTTATGATGAAGCCATCGACCCAGGACGCAGCAGCTTCAGAATCTGATTAAAGCCAAGGACAAGGGCATATTCTCCCTCTTGAGAGTGGAGCCGAGTCAAGTGTTGACCTGGGTGAGCCTCAGAAGTCAACAGCCAAGCTGCCACCATCCCGCTGAGTCCAGCTCACCTCACCCAGCCCTTCTTGTTCCTCAGGGTTGAGTCTCCCGCTGTTCAGCACCCCTGGGATGGGTAATGGTGTACAGGAAGGCTCGGTGCGCCTGCGCCAAGATGCTGAAGCTGTTCTGTCTGGGGCTGTCTCCTCAAAGGCAAGTACTGCCATCTCTCTCCCTGTGGGACAGTGATTCTCAACCTTCCTGATGCTGCAGCCCTTTATATAGTTCCTCATGTTGTGGTTACCCCAACTGTAAAATTTTTATTTTTTTCTTTTCTTTTTTTCAAGACAGGGTTTCTCTGTAGCTTTGGAGCTTGTCCTGGAACTAGCTCTTGTAGACCAGACTGGCCTCGAATTCACAGAGATCCACCAGCCTCTGCCTCCCAAGTGCTAGGATTAAAAGCGTGTGCCGCTACCACCCGGCAAGAGTATTTTTATTGCTACTTCATAGCTGTAATTGTACTACTGTCATGAAACATAAATATGCATTTTTTGATGGTTTTAGGCGACTCTTGTGAAAGGGTCATTTGACCAAAGGGGTCTTGACCCACAGGTTGAGGACCGCTGCTGCAGGCCGGTCTCTGGGGTCCTCCCTGGGTCAGCGGAGCACAATGCAGTCCTTGTCATCCTCATTCCCTTGTATAGCATGAACCATTTCTATCTTTGCTCACAAGAAAATGCGTGCAGCCCAAGGTGTCATCAGAGCCTAGCTGATGCAGGAATCCAGCCAGGCCCAACATCTGGCAAGAGGCCAAGGCCTCACTCCTAATTGTAGGAGGTACTGGATGGAGAGCAGGGGTGGCAGGTCTTGCTGCAGCTGAAGGAGACAATCAGTCTGAAAGTGAGAGTGGGACTGGTCACGTTAGAGTCTATCTGTAGTCCCAGCACTCGGGAGTCTAAGGCCAGAGAATCACAAGTGCCCAGCTCAAGCCACCCTTGTTCCCTGTGGACGTCTGTCATTAGTGGAGGTCCTGCTGAGCCCAAAACAGGCTGGCACAGTTCACAGGCCTCCCTAGGCCTAGCAGGCACTATACCAACAGTCCCAAAGTCCATGGGGTCAGTGACTGAGCTGGCAGTGCCTTGTGGTCCTCCTGACCTTTTCCTGGGTTACAGGAGGCACCTGGGACTGCCAGGGGGACAGGAGGATGCTTGTACCAAGGCCAGCTGGAAAGTCACTAGTGGGTACTTAAGCACAGTCCTGGAGGCTGGCTGACTGCTGACAGAATGTAAAGCGTTCCAGAGAGCCTCGGGACAACTCCTGCCCGCCAGGGACCCACTGAAGGCACCATCAACCAGTGAACTCCCTCGGTCATCATTTACTACAGCCCCTGCCAGTAGACCACCAACATCACCCCATGCTGGCCACTGGACCCCCCAGCCTCACCCCATGCTGGCCACTGAACCCCCAACATTGCTCCTTGCTGGCCACTGAATGCCCAACATCGCCCCCTGCTAGCCACTGGATCCCCAGCATTGCCTGTTAGGCATTGCCGTGCTATTCTGCCCTTATGGCAGCCCCATGGAGGGCTAATTACTAGCTGGGCACAGTGTGCACACCTGGTGATCTCAGATCCAAATTTTGGCTCTACAGAGCAAGTTCCAGAACAGCTAGGGCTACATAGAGAAACCCTGTATTGGAGAAAAAAAATGGCTTCAAAAATGCCACGTTGTAATTATCCAAACAAGGGTGGGAATGGGAAGCACAAAGGTTTGTGAAAACCAGGAAGGACAACTCAGGGCAAGTTTCAGGGGTAACTGTCAGCCTCACCCCAAGAGGCTAACTGCACAAGGCCAAGCACTAAAGCTAAATGTGGAATGTAAGAGAGATGGACAGGGACAGTAGTGCATATCTGTTGTCTCAGCGCTTGGGTGGCTGAGGCAGAAGACTGCAAGATTTAGGAAAGTCTAGGCTGTGGAGCACACCTTTATTCCCACAGCTCAGGAGGCAGAAGCAGGAGGATCTCTGTCAGTTTGAAGCCATCCTGTCTACTTAAAGCAGGTTCCATGCTAGCCATGATTGCACAGAGGGTCCCTGTCTCAAAATAATAAATAAAAAGGAAGAAGAAAAAAGGGCTGGGAGACGGCTTGGTCAGTAAAGACATGTTTGTAAAGTTTGGAGACCTGAGTTCAGACCCCCGGGACCTGCAGGGAGCTGTGGTGCCACGTGTCTGTGAGCCCATGCTAAGGCAGAGAGCTTGTTGGAGGATCCCGGAGCTTGCTGCCTACCCAGTCCAGCTGAATCAGTAAGCACCAGATCCACTGAGAAACACAGAATAGTGCTGAGCTCTGGCCTCCATGCATGCACACCAACACTAAAGGATTTGGTGCATCTCTGGGTCCTGGTCCTCCAGTAAGCATCCCTTCTAGCCTCTGTGAGGCCTTGACTACTTTGATTTCTGAGCCCGTGACCTGGTGCTCTGTTGTAGAGAGACCACAGACAAGTGCTCAGCTCCCTGCTGTCCGGAGCCCTGGCCGGTGCGCTTGCCAAGACAGCAGTAGCCCCTCTGGACCGAACCAAGATCATCTTCCAAGGTAAAGCCTGTGCATCTGCCCTTGTGCAATATGGAAGCAGCCAAGTGGTCACCTCCTCTTTCCACAGCTCCACAGTAACTTATACTTAGTCTCATACTGTAGCCCAGACTGGCTACTGTAGTCTTGAACTTAAAGCAGTTCTTCTGCCTCAGCTTCCTAAGTGCTGGAATCACATGTGTTTCCTACCACACCCAGCCCCAGCCCCCATGTTCTTCAGAGGTACCCGGGCCACCTTCCTGCACCTTGAGTCTGCCACACCCACAAAGTCTTTGTTTCCAAGCCTAGTCACCTTTCCAGGGACCTGGATGAGGCTATGGATGTAACTTTCAGGGACAGGCCAGAGTCCATGTCTCTCCCTGGGCACTAAACTGGGAGGGCCAGCCAGGTCTGGTCAAATGATGGAAGCCCTCAGCTGTTGGGAGAGGGGCAGCCACTGTTACTGTGCTTTGGTGGTGCTGATGGTTCCCTGGCTGGTCAGTAGATGGAGGGGGTGGCTAAAGAGAGGAGCAAGCCCTTTGTTGTGACTCCAGATCCTGGCAGAGATTTCCCACTGAGGGTGGGAGATGTTCTCAGGCTTTACGTAGGGGCTGGGTGGGGGTGGCCAGCGTCCACAGTGGAGGCTCACCTCAGCCTTGGGGCTCTATACTTCTGGATCTTTCCCACAAGTTCTTCTGGCATACACAGCTCAGTGTCCTGCCCCATATGGTGACTAAAGAGGTGTAGTGTGGAATGAGGCAGGCCTGTGGGGCCATGGAGAGGCCAGCTAGTGCTGCTGTGCTGGGATGGGGGTGTGGACAACAGAAGGCAGACCAGGAGAGTCTTGGCCCTTGTTTGGAGAAGGCCCAGGTTCAGGGCTGGCAGCATCCCCAGAGAAGTGAGGCCCTCCCAAGTGTACATCTCCAACACACAAACTTCACAGCTTCTGCCCAAGCCCCTAGCCATTCTTAGGCCCCCTGTGCTGTCTCCATTGCCGTTCCTGGGGCCTATACGAAGTTCCCCCACCCTATAGTGCATTTCCATTCATCACCCATAGCAGCACCAAGGAAGGTCAGGCCCCAGAACCCCATTGTGGGGGCTGCAGACCCAGAAGCCTGACTGTTAGATTTCATGGTCTCTTGCTTTTGTTTATTCCAGTGTCTTCAAAAAGATTCTCCGCCAAGGTGAGCTGCTGCAGGATTAGGTGGAGCAGGTGGTCTGGGAGGGCATGTTTCCAAGGAGCCCAGTGTGCACAGATCTCCTGGGGAGAGTAAAGACTGCTATTGCCACTGTAACACACCTGTGAGTGTGACTTATCTTAGACAGCCCATCCACTAGAACGTTTCTGAGAGCAGCACCATCAGACCAACAGCCATTCGGTATATGCCGGGCTCACAGACTTGCAACCCCCGTTTCTGTTGATCACCAGCCCCCAGCATTTGAGAGGGCCTGAAAGCGGGGTGCAGGGAGCCCAGATGATCCCAGTTTAGGCTGATTCTAGCTGGGCAGGCCCGGTGAGGGTTGTCACCTCCCACTCTCCGCATTTGAGGGTGCTGCCCACAGAGTGTGCCCAGGGCTGGTGGTGGCCAAGAAGTGCTGACTCCCTGTCTTCTCCAGGAGGCCTTCCGGCTCCTCTACTTCACCTACCTCAATGAGGGCTTCCTCAGCCTATGGCGTGGGAACTCGGCCACCATGGTGCGAGTGATTCCATACGCCGCCATCCAGTTCAGCGCGCACGAGGAGTACAAGTGCATCCTGGGCCGTTACTATGGCTTCTGTGGAGAGTGAGGCCCCTGCCCACCAGAACTGCCCATCCTCACCGGGCCCCACCCATTTCATCCCCAGTTAGGCTCCCCAAGCTCTGACCCCTCACTAACCCCTCATAGGACCACAGCCCCCTCCCTCTTCCTTCACCCCACCCTCCATTCCTTCCCCTGGGCTATGTTCTCAACTCTCATTCCCTTCTCCCTCTGCCCAGATCTGATTCCCATGTAGCCCCAGCCTTGGGGAAGACACTCTGCACAGGGGAGGGAGGGAATAGGTTGCATTTGACCCTGGCCTAAGTGAGCCCATAAGCTCAGCCACTTGGAACCCTTCTGGGTCTTCTGTTCCTCGAAGACAGAGGTATAGGCATCCCCTATCCCTGCCAGGCCTCAACTTGTTCTGCTTGTCCGCAGAGCCCTGCCTCCATGGCCCCGATTCCTGGCAGGTGCTCTGGCAGGAACTACGGCTGCTTCCCTCACCTACCCTCTGGACTTGGTCAGAGCAAGGATGGCTGTGACACCCAAGGAAATGTGAGTCTTGTCATGGGGTCCATGCTGGGTGCTATCACCAGTAGAGGTGTGCATGGGGGTGCTCACTGGGGACCCCTCCAGTGAGTGAGATTCTGCAGAGTTCCAGAAAGCGTCATTTGTTCTCAAACAATACCTAAGGGTGACTGGCACACGCCTTTATTCCCAGCACTTGCGAGGCAGTGGCAGGCCGATCTCTGTGTCAAGGCCAGTCTGGTCAACAGAGTGAGTTCCAGAACAGTCAGGGCTACACAGAGAAATCCTGTCTCGGAACGAACAAACAAACAAACAAACCATGGTTGGGCCTGGAGAGGTGGCTGAGAGTGATGAACACTGTTTGCTGTTGCAGAGACCTGTGTTCACCACCTGTGTGGTGTCATAACTGTCTGTAACTCTAGTTCCCCCCCACACACACACCAGACAGGGTTTCTTTGTAGCTTCGGAGCCTATCCTAGAACTTGTAGACCAGAACTTATCCTAGAACTTGTAGAACTCTGTGAGTTCAAGGCCACCTGCCTCTACCTCCCAAGTGCCGGGATTAAAGGTGTGCACCACCACTGCCCAGTGTAACTCTAGTTCCAAGAGATTGGACACCCTCTTCTGTCTTCTTTCAGTATGTGCGTACACACACATACCACAAACACACACACACACACACACACACACACACACACACGATACGTAAACATACATCCAGACAAAACACCCATAGACACTAAGAGAGACAGAGTCAAAGAGCCAGGTGTGTGTGTGTGTGTGTGTGTTGCCACATAAAATTTCAGCAGAAGCATAGGCAGACAGATCTCTGAGTTTGTGAGTTTGTGGCCAGCCTGGTCTACATAGATAACTCCAGGCTAGCCAGGCCTATATAGTGAGGCCCTGTCTCAAAACAAAACAGAAAAACCAGAGCTGGAGGGTTGAGCATCAAAGCAGAGATACGAGGGTTTCTGTGATTTTGAAACCAGCCTGGTCTACTTAGCAGATCAGGGACTAGGACACTTGCCTAGCATATGCACAGGGCATTGGTACCAGCCCTGTACCTGACAGAGCAGGTAGTGTCATCTCCATAGAGTTCCCTCACTCTTTTGAACAGGACGAGGGAATGGGGTACAGGCACTAAGCCCTGTAACGTGGTCCCGGCAGGTACAGCAACATCTTTCACGTCTTCATCCGCATCTCAAGAGAGGAAGGGCTGAAGACACTCTACTTCGGGTTCACACCCACTGTGCTGGGCGTCATTCCCTATGCAGGACTCAGCTTCTTTACCTACGAGTCGCTGAAGAGCCTGCACCAAGGTAAGGGAGGTGGATTAAAGAGGTGGGATTTCAGGGAGCTGTCCTTGTGGACCCCACCCTATCCAGAGCACAGGAGCGTGGATTGTAACCTTTAATGCGTTCACTCATTTTTGTTCAATTCTGTAGAAAGGGTCTCACTATGTGACCCAGGCTGGCCTCAAGTTCTCCTTGCATCCAAGCAAGACCTTAAATTTCTCCTCATTCTCCTTCCTCCACTTCTCTAGCTCCAAAGACACAGGCTGTCTCCCCACCCTCATCTCATGAGGTGCTGGAGATAAAACTAAACTCCAGGGCCTCTTGCATTTAAGGGAAGCACCCTGCAAACAGGCAGCTCCAGTCCCCCCAGGCGTTTTTGTTAAATAGTATCTGCGGAAGTTGAGGCCTCTCACTGGGACTATGAGTGGCACTCCTGAAATCGCTTCAAAATCTAGGAGTGGTGGGTACCCCTGTGATATGAGCATTCAGGAGAATGAGGCCGGATTGCTGCAGGAACAGGGCCAGCCTGTGCCACATAACAAGACCCTGTATAAAAAAACTGAATTAGTTGGAAAGGTAGTGGCCTGTCTGTGGGGTGGCATGCTAGCACACGGTCCTTGCGTCCCTTCTGTGTGATGGTACAGTGTTTGTGTAGAGCCTGCACCTCCTCCACAGCTCACCTGTGGCTGCCTTGCCTTGCTCCGCCCGGATGCGGAGATGTTGTGTGTGTGTTCAGCTGGCAACAGTGACAAGAAGAAAGTCTGCACACAGCACAAATAGAGGATGTTAAACCCCCTTCATTTAGCTGAGTACGGTGGCTCAGGAGACTGAGGCAGGAGGATGGCATAAGATGGAGGACAGCCTGGATTACCCAGGGAGACTGTCACAGACCAGAAAGTGACGATAGAACCTGTCCATCCAAGGGTACCTGAGCCTGTGCTCCAGCACCTGCAGGTGCAGGCGACCCCTGGCCGCCATGATCTAAGACTCCATAGCAGTGTGCTTGTGTCTTCCTTTCCTGCCGTGCAGGCTGTGCTGGGCACTTGCTCTATGGAGCACTGCCCGTAGCCCCCAGCAGGACACCAAGATAGAGATCACATTCTCCCAGCTGTCCCTGCACATCGCTAGTGTCTCATTAGTTTACTGAGGTCAGGCAGATGTACGTCCTCCATGTAGGAGGACGCTATCTGGGTAGCCCTGTACTCTTTTTTAAAAAAAAAATATTTATTTATTTATTTATTTATTTATTATGTATACAATATTCTGTCTGTGTGTGTGCTGCAGGCCAGAAGAGGGCACCAGACCCCATTACAGATGGTTGTGAGCCACCATGTGGTTGCTGGGAATTGAACTCAGGACCTCTGGAAGAGCAGTCAGTGCTCTTAACCTCTGAGCCATCTCTCCAGCCCAGCCCTGTACTCTTAAGGGTTCAAGTGTCCATAGAGAATCTTGGGATGCATCCCCACAAATGAGGAGGCACTGAAAACTGCAGGATGGGGAACTGTGCCCCCATAGATTAGGGGAAACTATTGTATATGTAGCCTGGGTGACCTTGTAAGTCTCACTGTTGCAAAATGTGCCTTTTATTAGGCTGGGGCGTGGCTCAGTGGCAGATTCTGATCTGGCATACATGAAATCCTGGGTTCCATTCCCTGTACCAGAACTGAGAAGGGTGGTCAGGAAGTGGGCCTTAGACTCTGCAAGTGTGGCACTCATGTGCCCTCTGCCCTGCAGAATACAGTGGCCGCCCGCAGCCCTACCCCTTTGAGCGCATGGTCTTCGGGGCCTGTGCTGGCCTTATCGGGCAGTCAGCCTCCTACCCTCTGGACGTGGTGCGGCGGCGCATGCAGACGGCAGGTGTCACAGGCCACCAGCGTGGGTCCATCCTGAATACACTGCGCTCCATTGTCCGTGAGGAGGGTGCAGTGCGGGGCCTCTACAAGGGCCTGAGCATGAACTGGCTGAAGGGCCCAATTGCAGTGGGAATCAGCTTCACCACTTTCGACCTCATGCAGATCCTGCTGCGCCAGCTGCAGAGCTAGGCCCACACAACAGTGGATGGTGAGCTGGTGGATTGAGGGCATGCAGCTGTGCACTGGCAGCCCTGGTGGTACCTTGAGGATGGGCAGGAGGGTGGGACCTGGCTTGGGGATGCAGGGCCCATAACAAAGTGCTGGCCCTCAGGGTATGACATTGTGATGATGGGTCTTGGCTGTGCCCCTTCCTTCAGCTCCTTGCTAGTGGCTGGTGAGTTTCCCAGGGGCATTACCCAAAGGTCCCTAAGGGGTCAGCTACACTTCCTGACCCCTTCTTCTGACCTGCTGCTGATTCTAGTGCCCACTGGCACACTGGGCTCAGAGCCCATCCCTTCTTGCTACGACTGTGCCTGGCCTGCAGATGTGACGGCCATTCCCTCAAAACCACGCAATGGAGGGTTGCAGCTTGCTTAGTGGTGGCTGTACCTGTGTCTCAGTCCTCTACCACGCTTGCTCATCCTCTTCCAGGTGACAGATGGCTGCCCTTCCCCACAAAGCTTTTCTCCCCAGAGCACTATACCCATCTTATTTCTGAGGCTGCAACTGACCTTTGCCAACCACCTGGGTTGTAACCTTTCCAGGAGGCCCATGGCCACCAGGCAGGAGAGGCAGGTACAGACCCCATTGGAAATACCCATGTGGATCTCCCTCACTTGGGATGTCTTCCAAAGCGTGTCGCCTGGGCCACCAAACGGGCCCAAGGCTCTTGTTTGCACAGCACCCATGGAGACGGGGTGCAAACTCCTGAAACTGCCCAACCCTGAACTCTGGGTTTTCTGTGGGTCCCTGGTCCCCACTGAAGCTGTTATTCAGCCAGGCCAAATGAAGGCCCAAGATGGGCAGCTTGGCCTGTGTGAATGAGTGTAGAGGTGTCTTGGGCACCCAGGGACCACCAGCCAGCTTATCTCAAGGAGAACTCTCCTGGGGTCTCAGGGACTTCATGTCTTTCTTGAGGTTTGGGGTTCTTAATTTGGGATCTTTGAGACTGTACCCCTTAGAAAGCCTGGCTAGTGTGCCCTCAGTGTGCTGCCTGGGCTAGCTTCCAACTTGCAGCAGCCCTCCTGCCTCTAGAATCTAGAATCTAGTTTTCAGCGCATCCTGGCACACACAGAAATTAGATGAGCTGGGTGCTGGCTCCCTCCCACAGCTGGACGGCAACCATCTCACTTATCGGCTGAGCAGGGCGGCTTGACCCCCAGGCATTTTCAGTCTGGACTGCAGTCCTTCTCATTCTTACCTTGTGCCTGTGATGCTCAGCCATCTCCCCCTTCACAGATGGCGATGGGCCGTCCCCACCATATCCCCAGGCACCCCAGCAGCCTGTGGTGGCTGTGAGGGACCATTCCTATCCTCTTGTTACTGCCCACTCTGTTACTTGCCTGGCCACTACACTGAGGTAGAGAGGGCAGGTAGCACCGTGTGGGTGGGAGAGGTGAGGGGGTCACAGGTCCCTGATCTGCTTCCCCACATACCCCCCAGTACCTCTGGCCTGGGGGTTCTTGGCCTCTGTGGCTGCCATCTCCCATGGTCACTGTCCAGTCTGGATTTCTATTTTGATGCCATGAAAACTCTTTGTTTATATATAATGTTTATATATTTTAAAGATTTGTGCCAAAAGAGTATATTTAATAAAAATTTAAATAACTTTCCCTTCTCACTTCTTCAACTCTGGCCCCTCCCACATGCTGTGAACTTCAGCCCTGAGTCAGGGCTGAGGCTATTAGGCACTCTTAAATATTTTGTGTATAGGTGCTTTGTCTACATGTATGTCTGACTGAATGCCTGGTGTCTGAGACCAGAAGAGAGTGGGAGATTCTCTGAGCTGGAGTTACAGATGGTCATGAGCTGATATGTGGGTGCTGGGAACTGAACCTGGATCCTCTCCAAGAGCAGCCATCTCTTCAGCCCTCTGGTTACCCTTGTTAAGAGAGCTGAGGTTTCCAAGCTGTTGCCCAAGCACTCTGTGTATCTTTCTGCTCATAGATGCATGTGCGACACAGGCTCCCGGGCATGGAAGTGATGGCCACAGTTGGAGAACTGGGCTGGGGTGTAACTCTGCAGTAGAGCCCAGTCTAGAATCCCAGAGATGGGCTGGGGGAGTGGAACTGGGGTAGAGCACTTTACTACACAAAAGATCCTGGGTTTCTTTGCCAGCACACACACACAAAAGCAAGAATATAGTAACCACACAGCTGAATCTGCCGATTAAAAAATGCTTCGTATATTTATTTATATATCTGAGATATATAATCCAGGCTGACTTCAACTTCTTGCATAGCACTGGCTGGCCTGCCTCTGTCATTATTGGCAACCATAGACTTCAGCCACTGGAAAGCAGCCCAGCCCCCGACCAGCCAAGTGCTGTGGTAGGACCATCTGCCGTGTGTGCCCTCCATTCTGAAGTCACTCTCAGGTCCTCCAGAGCAGAGCCTTGGTTTTTCAGGATTGTCTGCTTTTTGCACCCCTGCAGGGCATAGCATCCTTTGCTTGCCCATCCTTGATGCCCATGGAACCTTCCTCAAGCTCCCACAGCTTTGTCCATGCCAGTTTGGGAGCCTTTCCCAAGAGTCAGGAAACTCCAGATATGCCTTCAAGAAAATCCTGCGGATTCATGGCATACACACATTAGTCATGTTTGCTGCACTCATAAAGACCTGAGTTCAGGTTCCCAGAACCCACATAAGTGGGACGGAGCAACACAAGTGTAATCCCCGCACCACTATGGCAAGGTGGGAGGTGGAAACCAGAGACTCCCTGAACAAGAGACCCTGTCTCAAAGGTAGAAGGCAAGCCCTACGTGCTAAGCTGTCCTCTGAGCCTTTCATAATGGCACTTGTGGGCCTGGACAACTGTCACGTTCCTGAGTCCTTTCCATCTCTCCAGAGTGAGCCCTCAGGGCTGTGACGGCACTGCTCCCAGGCATTGGCAGTTTTACTAGGCAACACTACAGGAGGCCTCCATTTTTATTCTCAATATACATTTTCCATATGTAGGAGGGCCACAAAGCCCATGCATGTCTCATGAACACATGCACATACAGTCACAGGAACGGGACAACGCTGGAGTTGGTGGTGACCCTCAGTCACCAGGGTCTTGAATACAAGTCAGCAGTCACCTCACAGCATCCAAGCAAGCTGGTGACAGTTCTCTCTCCCTCCCCCTTGTTTTCTTGTTTTGGAGACATGATCTTGTTACTAGTCTAGGCTAATCCCACTGTCTCATTCCCTCCTAGTGATAGTGATGGACCCCAGGGACACGTGGATGCTGGGCCTGAGCTCCACCCTAGCTTTCTGGCAATCCCTAACCTCCTCCATTGTTCCACTCCTGCCTAGTACCACTCTCCTAAGCCCTCACCACCCAGGTCTCCCCTGCTTATCTCCCTAGCCTCTGGCATATTTCTGTAAAAGTGGCCCACCCCTTTTATTGAGAGCAGCCTCCCACTGACATCCTGTACACACATGCAGGCATGCACTCTTGCGTGCACACACACACATACACACACTTGAGGACCATGGCCTCCAGGTCCAGGGGAACCTGATTCAAGGGGTCCATGATCTAGGCACTAAGGTGAGAGATGGTGGCGAGTTTCTACCCTTACCCCTAGGTTGTCTAGGGGTACTGAGGTGCACACACAGGGGACAGACAGTTCCAATCCTGTGAACTGGGATCAGACGCCAGTGCCTAGTGGCATCATGCTAGGAAACTGCCAGGTGCTGGTGGAAATAGAGGCCGAAGAGGCTGGAGAGCAGCTGGCAGGCAGCAGTCCACCAGATGAGGTAGGCCAGCACGCCACGAAGAAAGAGGGGCGTAAACAGGCCGCCCAGGACGCCTGCGACTTGGGCCACAGTCTGCTGGACTTCATCCTCTGCTGGGTCCACAGAGATCAAAATGTCTGAAGACTGGCGCGGGGTCAGTGGTGTTGGAACAGGGCCCAGGGCCCAAGAGTAGCCGCCTGCAAGAGGGAAAAGGTGGAGACAGAACAGTGGGAGTCTAGCGGTGCTCATACTCTGCCCACTAGGTTACACCCCACTGACCTTAGGGGGCCTCCATCCTCTGCAGTCTGCTGGCCCAATCCTGTCCCCACAGGAAACCTCTGTAGCTTTGACCAAACTCTTACCACCCTTACCAAGCCACGGCCTGCTCAGACCCTACTACCAGCTTTTATCTGAAAGTCCCACCTTACCAGGTCTGGCCCCACCCTCTTTCCCCACCAGCCTCGCACCCACGGTCTTGAGCAGCAGGGTGCAGTGCAGAGTGAGGATGAGCGGAGTCAGGTACTGCAGGCTCACCACGGCCACGTAGCAGTGGACCCGGACCACCTGGTGGGGAGGCAGTAGAAGCTGCAGAGGGGGTGATCTTCCCAGGGCAGGGACCCCATGACCGGGCCCCTTTAGCCCAGGAACTGTCCCACTTGGTGTGATTCTCATGGGATGAGGACCACACCTCCCAGAAGGATCAGTTTCACCCCGCCGGACTGGAAGACTACATTTCCCAGAAACACTACAACAGACAACCACGCCTACGCAGATTCTTATATATACCAGTGTTAAATCCATCTCCTTCCCTTTTCCTCCCTCCCTCGACCTGTCCCACCCGCACTGTGGAGCACCCCCTTCCCTTAATAAACAATCCTCCCACGCACGTGGTCACGTCCTGGGTCTCCCTCTGACTCCGCGATACACACCACGCTGAAAAAGAAGAACAGCACTTGGGGTGCATACCCGCTGCTGAATCTCACGGGCCTCAATGCGGCCAGCCTCCTTGCGCAGCTGCTCCACTCGAGTCTTGGCCAGGCAGAGGTAGGCCTGCAGGTGAGGCCGGGTCACGGCTAGCCGCAGCAGGCACAGCGCCACCAGAACCCAGAGACGCAGGGAATCGAAGGCCCCTTCTGACGGCCTGCAACAAGAGCCAAGCAGGCAGGGATTTTGGGTGAGCCCTCCTTCCCCAGGCCACAATCTTTACAGTTCATCCCCGGTCTCAGACACCCCAGGTCCCTCAGTGCCCCGCCCTGACACAACGCACAGAGAAGAGGTCATGTTCCTCATGGGTGCCTGGTATAAGAAGTCTCGAGCGATAGGCTTTGTCCAGAGCCACAGGGTGCACAGGGGCGACAGGAAGCTGGTGTGCAGGAGCAGCCTGGGGGAGTACCACGGTGGGGCCAGTCTCCTGACCTCCAGCCTCTAACCCAACCCCCCACTGCACCCTGGGAGCCCCGCCTAACTGCAACAGCGGCCGGTCTGCAGACAGGGTCAGTGCATCCTGGTGAGTCTGCGCCAGCCTCAGGCCTGGGAAAATGAGTAAGGCGCCCAGCAAGGAGCCCAGCATCGCCAGCCCAAGGCAGATGGCCAGCTTGATCACGGGGAGTCTGAGAAGAGAAGGTCTCAGGGAATCCACGATTGGTCAAGAATTCAGCCTGGGGAGGCTGTGATCCTCCCTCTACCTGTACCTCCCCCCAAGATCCAGTCCCCAGGACTCACGCCCAGTCCCAATCCTGTTTCTTCAGCACAGGTTCCAGGTTCTGGGTAACGCTGGCTAGACCTAGAGGAAGAAGATCAAGTGTGTGGATTGTTAAGGTTTCCAAGGCTGGCTAGCCTTCCAGCTCCCAGGAGCCACCCAGCTCTGCCTCCCCAGTGTGGAGTTTACAGGCATGGGCAGCCAATTTCCACCTTTGACATGGCTGCAAACTCCCGTCCTCACGTTTGTGGAGCAAGCACTGTCACACACTGCCCAAGCCCCAGCTCAGACAATCTATTTTATTTTATCTTTTTGGGTTTTTTTTTGGCCTGTGAATGCAAACTCCCGTCCTCATGTTTGTGGAGCAAGCACTGTCACACACTGCCCAAGCCCCAGCTCAGACAATCTATTTTATTTTATTTTATCTTTTTGGGTTTTTTTTGGCCTGTGAATGTTTTGCCTGCATGTATATCTGTTTGCCATGTGTGCACGGCACCTGTGGAAGTCGGAAGAGGATACCAGATCCCCTGGAATTGGAGTTAGAGGTGTTTTTTAGTCTCCATGTGGATGCTGGGAATTGAACTCAGGTCCTCTGGAAGAGCAGCCAGTGCTCTTAACCACTGAGCCATCTCTCCAGCCCCAGAAAATCTATTTTAATTACACTTATATTTTCCTGTGCTGGAATGCAACCCAGAGCCTCCATATGTCCTGCGCAGGTGCCCCATCACTGAGCCACACAGAGACCTGCTAGGCAGAACTCTTCACGAAATAGGACCTAGGGCTGGGGAGATGGATCAGAGAAGGCACTGGCTGCTCTTCTAGAGTCCTGAGTTCAATTTCCAGCACCCACATGGTGGCTGGCAACCATCTGTGTAATGGCATCTGATTCCCTCTGGTGCGCATGAAGACAAAGCATTCATATATGTAAATAATTTTTTGTTGTTTTTTGTTTTGTTTTTTGAGACAGGGTTTCTCTGTAGCTTTGGAGCCTGTCTGGCCTCGAATCTCAAAGATCCGCCTGCCTCTGCCTCCCAAGTGCTGGGATTAAAGGTGTGCACCATCACTACCTGGCGAAAGAAATAAATCTTAAAAACAAACAAAAAACAACAAAAACGGACTGGAGAGCTGGCTGCTCTTTCCAGGGGCTCACAGCGATTAACTCTAGTTCTGGGGGTCCAGTGCCCTCTTCTGGCCTTTGCAGGTACTTCACAATCCCGATGCAGAGACACACACACCATGGCAAAGCACCCATACATATGGAATAAAAATAAACCTTTAAAAATAGTAATAACAGCTGGGAGGTGTTAGCGCACGGCTTTAATCCCAGCACTCCGGAGGCAGAGGTAGGTGGATCTCTGTCAGTTCAATGTCTGCCTGGTCTACAAGAGCTAGTTCCAGGACAGGCTCCAAAGCTACAGAGAAACCCTGTCTTGAAAAAACAAAACAAAACAAAAAAATAGTAAGGAGATAAATCTTTTTTTAAAATGTGTTTTGCCTGCATTAGGGTGTAGGGTCCCCTGGAACTGAGTTGCAGACAGCATGTGGGTGCTGGGGATCGAACGCAGGTCCTCTGGAAGCAGAACAGCCAGTGCTCTTAACCGCTGAGCCACCTCTCCAGACCCTGTAATAACTCACACCTTAATTCCAGTATGCAGGTGGCTGAGGTCAGAGGATCCCTGAGAGCTCATGGTCAGCCAGGGCCATAGAGTGAGACCCAGTTTCAAAAGAGAACAAGAAACAACACGAACTCAAGCAGGGAGCACACCTACCTGGCTGCAGACCCAGCTCCAGGAGCTCCTCCCGCACCACCTGCACCAGCATGGCTAAAAGCAGGAAGAGGAAGGCAGAGGTGAGGCAGACTGCGCGCTCGCCGCCCTCTTTGGCACTGAAGTACAGTCGGGTCACCATGAGGAACACCTTGCTGGAGGTGGGGTCAAGAAAGCCAGGGACAGACCAGGGCAGAGACAACGCTGCGAGAACTGACCTTGGGCACCTGGAGTTTAAATTTGGGGTGTGGGATCAGGTGAGCTGGGGTGCTGGTGTTTGGCCTAATGACCTATGAACGATCAGAAAGCATTATGGCAGCTGCAGCTAGGGGAGGAGGGGCAGTGAAAAGCCCACACAGGTGGCATTTAATGCTACAGAAAAGCCAGAAACCGTTTCTTCCTTAGGGGGACTGTGCTGGGAATGGAGCCCAGCCTCTCCTGGCTGGACCCAGGGGCCTCTCCGTGCATGCTCAGTCAAACCCCACCACTCCTTACCCAGTCACCCAAACATGTTTAAGAACAAGACACTCGTTGCTTTCATGAGGCACCTTGAAATTCTCCTAAGGTGCGGCCCAGGTTGGCAGTCAGTTGTGAAATGTCCCCACAGACCTACATCCTGAGCATTTGGTGATCCTCTGTGCTCTCACTTGGTCCCCAGCATCCCTGGGCCTCTGCTCTCAATGTAGAAGGACAGGTCTTTCCCAGCTCCAAGCTGTCCTGGTGACATGCTCTTTTATGCAAAGAATATGCTAGAAGGTTTGGGTAAAAAGGTAGACCTGGCACTGCTGGCACACACCTTTAATCCCGCACTGCAGAGGCAGAGGCAGGCGATCTGTGCGTTTGAGGCCAGCCTGGTCTACAGAATGAGTTCCAGGACAGCCAGGACTACACAGAGAAACCCTGTCTCAAAAAACCAAAGAAACAAACAAAAAAAGATGAGCCAGCTCCCAGCAAGCTGTCCCCTGGTTTCCATGATCCTATAGACCTGGAGGGGCAGAAACCCATCCCATGGTCCAACCCAAGACAGTGCGATGACACAGCTGTCGCCCCAGCACTTGGGAGGGCGAGTCTGGAGTCTGAGGTCATGCCGGCCTGCATTCCTGGAACTCTGGGGCAGGTCTGTGGCACACAGTGACACACAGACAGCAGTTAGAGGGACAAGGGGCTCAGGCCTGAGTCCCACTGGAGGAAGGATACAGACAAAAAGCCAATGTGAGCAGGCACCAGAACACGGCAATGTTGGTCTCCTGGACTGGGCCCAGCACAAAATAGTAGACCTCCGTGAAGAGGAACACACCGACAGAGTACACCGCGAAGTCCACGAACCATTGGTATTCCAGAAAGAAGCGCAGGACTGCAGGGACAGGAGTCCAGCTGCCTACTGCAGGCTTGCCCGTCCCCACCTCACCTCACCCCCAGGCAGGGTGACCCCATAGCTGGGGTGGGGAGTAGGTGCTGGACCGGGTGTTACCTAGGGCATCCGCAGCAGTGAGGGGACAGGTCTCCAGCTGGAAAGGGGCGTCTCGAGGCACTGACAATGGCTTCTCGTCATGAAGGCCATTTGCCCACCTGAGCACATGAGGAAAGTGAAGGGAGGGCCCAGAGAGGACCATGCTGGCCTGTGGAGGCAGCCTAGGCACAGGGCCAGCCCAGAGCAAACAGCCAGGAATCCAGCACGGCAGCAGGAGGGCGGGTCACCCCCCCCACTCCTCCAGCAGGAGTGAGGCCTGCCCCTGGGCGGGAGCGCATAGGAGAGAAGAGCCTGGGCCCTGTGGAGTCAAATGGGGGCCACTCACCGGTCCTTCCTGCCTCTGTGCCTTGGTTTCCCTGCCAGCACCCGCAGTTCCTCTTCTGACGGGTGTATGTAGCGGAACAGGCTGAGGATGAGAAAGAGTTGGGAAAGCTTGGCCTGGGGGCCTCGAACCCGAATTTGGTCTTGAGGACAGAGCCCTGGGGAGTAGCAGACATGCAGCAGGGTGGCCCTGTGGGAAGGTGGCCCAGGGTGCCTGGGAGTGGCCATAGCCAGGGAATTCTGGGGACATGAGATGTGGGGACTGATCCAGCCACAGGGGGCTAGGGAACCCAGGATACCCTTAAGTCTGTGATCTTTAGCCCAGCATCCCGGAGGCAGAGGTGCCTTTGGCCTCCCCAGTTATCTGCACTCCTGGGCACAGCCCACACGTGGAGACACACCTATACATAGGGACCGGGCAGGCTCTGCTCATGGCCGGCAGGACAGGGCTTACTCACCTGCCGTTACAGAGCAGCCAGCGGGCAAAGGAGCAGTGTGGAGCCAGCCTGTGCATGAGGGTGGCAGTGAACAGGGTCACCACCAGCTGCACTCCGAGGGCCGCCTGAGGAAGTAGCTCTAGTCAGAAAGTTCAAAGCTCCCTGAAGTAACCCAAACTATTTATAGGGAAGATAGGCGAATGGGGAGGGCCGGCCTCGGGCCCTGGTGGCATCTCGCAGAAGGCAACTGGGATGACTCCAGAGTGACGGGGCCTGACTCCTGTTCCCACTGTCAGACCCCTGAACCCCTTTCCCTGTGTATTTTTGTTTGTGAACGCTGTTTGTTCCTATGCAGCCAAGAACCTACAGAAATCTGCCTGTCTCTGGCTCCCCAGTGTTGGGATTAAAGGCCAGAGCCACCACATCCAACTATTAAAGAATATTTCCTAGGCCATCCTGGACTACAGAGCAAGTTCCAGGACAGGCTCTACAGCTACAGCAAAACCCTGTCTCGAAAAAAACAAACAAAAATGTTGGATTTTTTTTTTTTTTTTTGCTCAGTGGTTGTGGTGCACGCCTTTAATCCCAACACTCAGAGGCAGGGGCTGATCTCTGTGAGTTTGAGGTCAGCCTGGGGTACAGAGTGAATTCCAGGCCAGTCAAAGCTACACAATAAGGCCCTTTCTAAATAACAATGTTTTATGTGAAGACAGGGTTTCTCTGTGTAATCCTGGCTGTCCTGGAACTCACTCACCCTGTAGACCAGGCTGGCCCTCAAACCTGGAGATCCGCCTGCCTCTGTCTCCTGAATGCTGGGATTAGCATGTGCCATTGTCACCATCCAATTAAGATTTTTTTTAATTCTATTTATTTTTACTTTTTTGATGGGAGGTTCGAGACAGGGTTTCCTCTGTAGCTTTGGAGGCTGTCATGGAACTTGCTCTGTAGACCAGGCTGGCCTCAAACTCACAGAGATCCATCCGCCTGTCCCTGCCTCGTGGGTGCTGGGATTAAAGGCGTGCTAACTCCAGTCCCAGGGAATCCTACAACCTTCTCCGGCCTCTAAGGACAGTAGATACACACGGGGTGCACAGACATACATGCAAAACATCCATGCTTAATAAATAATAACAAAATAAATTATCTTAAAAACAAAACGGAAAATCATGCATTGTGGCACACGCCTGTCATGCCAGCACTCCGGAGACGGAGGCAGGAGAATCAGAAGTTCGAGAATACCCGAGACTATGAAGAAGTTGTAGTACAACTTGGGCTACCTGAGACCCTGTCAGGAAGCAAACGCGGCTGCAAACCCTTCACTCCTAAGGAGTCCTGCACCATCGACTACACCCCACTTCCGGCGACCACCGGCCTTCGAGCCTTCGGGGTCCCTCTCAGCTCTGCCAGGCGGTCCTCCACCCACACAGTCCCTGTGCCTCGCTCCACACGGCTGTGGCCCACACTGCCCCCGGGAGAGATCACACAGGGCCTGCTCACCATATTCGCTCCCGAGTGCACCAACGCACACGGCTGGAGGCGGGTAAGCGCCGCGGAACTTGGCCAATTAGAGACGGGATCCTGTTGACCCGCAACCTGAGAAGCCGGTCATTGCGAGGAAGGCTTTGCAATGCCTGCCGGGAATTGTAGTTCTAACAGGTGCTTTTGTCTGTTGTCTTTCCCACTTTTTCTTCCTTATCTTCCTTCTTTTCTTGTTTGTTTTTCTTGACGTGTGCGTGCGCGTTCGTGCATACGTGTGTGTGTGTGTGTGTGTGTGTCACAGTTCCTGTGTAATCCAACTCTCTATGTAGACTCGACTGGCACACACCACTATGTTGGACCCCCCTCCCCTTTTTTTAAAATTGATTTTTAAAAAACGTCATAGCCGGCAATGGTGGTGCACTTTTAAATCCTAGTACTCAGGAGTCAGAGGCATCACCTTGAGTTCAAAGTCAACCTGGTCTACAGAGCAAGTTCCAGTCCAGCATTACACTGAGAAACCTTGTCTTGAAAAAACAAAAAAATCAGTGGCGGGCAATGGTGCCGCACACGCCTTTAATCCCAGCACTCAGGAGGCAGAGGCAGGTGGAGCTCTTCCCACTACAAGAGCTATTTTCAGGACAGCCTCTAAAACTACAGCAAATCCCTGCCTCAAAAAACTTAAATAAATAAATAAATGTAAACAAAATAAATAAATAAATGTAAATAAAAGTAAATAAAAATAAATAAATATAAATAAATAAATAAGATTCACTTTACTTTTTTGTACACGTCTGTATTTGTGTGGGTATGTGCATGTGACTGCAGTGTCCTTGGGTCCAGAGGAGGGGCTGGGCCCTTTGAGCCTGAGGCTGTGAAGGCTGAGGAGAGGAGGGTGCTTGGAAATGGGCTTGGGGCCCCCAAGAGCAGTGCTCACTCTTAACCAATTAACCAACTTCCTAGTGTTATGCTCAAATCTACAAAGTCCCCCAAAAAGCCAACAAGGAGACTGAGTCCTGTATGTAAAATCAAAGAGCCTTTATTTTGCAAGTTTGCAAACTTGCTCTCTCTGCATGTCCAACATATTGGAATAAAACGGAGAGCCCCAAGCTCAGTTAGAATTGGGTTTTTATAGTAGTAAAGGTGGAGGTGAGGGGTTTCTGAGGTTTAGGACCCCTGATTGGCTGACATTTGTCTAAGGGTGTCCTGGTGAGTGTGTGCTGGCAGGTGATCCTGTCTGCAGTGGTTGGAATGTTAGGCATTTCCTTTGGATGGTCTATTCTTGGGTGGTGCTCAAGTAATCTCAGTTTGTGGTTCTTCCTGCAATCAGGTATTCCTTCAGAGTAAATTATTGAGACTCAGGCCTCTATTAAATTTATCAATGGCTGAGTCCTACTCTGGCAGGTGATAATGGTTGGAAATAAAGAACTTCCTTTGGGTGATCTGTTCATATTTAGCTTATCATGGCTGGCTCCTTCCCCTAGCTCCAGTTTTATTTTGGTTGGGGTTGGGGGTGTTTTTATTTTTATTTTTTGAAACAGCGTTTTTCTGTGGGACAATGGTTTTACCCTGTAAACATTTGCTTCTTGTACTTGTTTAATAAAATGCTGATTGGCCTGTCTCCTGGCAGAAAGTATAGGCGGGGCAATGAGGACAGGAGAATTCTGGGAAGAGGATTCTGCAGTCTGCAGTCATAACCCAGACACAGAGGGAGCAAGATGTGACTGCCTCGCCAAAAAAGGTACTGTTATGCCCAAATCCACACAGTCGCCTCAAAAGCCAACAAGGAAACTGAGTCCTGTATGTAAAAACAAAGAGTCTTTATTTTAATCAAGTTTGCAAACTCAGTCTCTCCGCATGTCCAACGTATTGGTGTGATGGATTAATTAAAATATGCTGCAGATCCTGGATCCCTGGAGGCTGCAGTGGCAGAAACACCGCAGGTCCCCAAGTGGGGGCAGGCAGTGGGCCCCAGAGCAGCCAGTCCCAAGCAGGGATGGTGTCACGAACCACACCACAGGTCTCCAAAGGTGGCTGGTCCCGGGCAGCGAGCTAGAGACAGAGACATGCAGAGTGAGGTTTGTGGAGGGAAAAGGAAGAAGGGGAGAAGAGCAGAGAGAGAGAGATAGAGACAGAGAGAGACAGAAGCTGCCTCTTCGAGAGGGAGACAGAAAAGAGACCCAGGCTGCTAGTAGGAAGGAAAATCTGCCTGCCTCAGCGGATGAGGGAGGGAGTGGGCATGGCTTGTCTCTTAAAGGGACAGAACAGATCATTACATTCCCATCTCTTTTTTATCATAAAAAGGTGGGAGGTTAGACACCACAGGTTAAGGGAATTGGAGAGGCAGATTCTCAAGAGTGCTTCCTGCTTTCTTTTGGGCATCGTCTTTGGGGCGGGGGGGGGGGGGGGAGGATCCTGAGAAAGCTAGGTGCTGGTCACATCCTGGGGTAGCTGGTCTCTTTGTTCCTGTTTGGCGTTTATGGTATGGAAATGTGTGGTGTCTCTTACACCTGTTTAAGGTATTCGCAGAACAGAGGACAAAGTTAAGTTTAAGAAAAAAAAATTAAGACCAGGGAATTTAGGGAGTGTATCTGACCTGTTTAATGTGAATCCTTTAATTTGGCTCCCTGAAACTCACAAGAATTCTTTGGGTTTGTGAAAACAGAAGTTTTAGACACATACATTGTATAAACAATAGCAGATTTATGTCAGAATGACTGTGACA
Organism: Arvicola amphibius; assembly: GCF_903992535.2. Classification (NCBI taxonomy): domain Eukaryota; kingdom Metazoa; phylum Chordata; class Mammalia; order Rodentia; family Cricetidae; genus Arvicola; species Arvicola amphibius. Next base: position 104,375,363 of record NC_052050.1, on the reverse strand, counting down.
GATGTTTTTGCACAATGAAAAGTATTTTTAAGATTTTTAAGACTATGGAAGGCAGCATGAGAGAGAAATTTGATAACTTGTATTTGTCCTCACACCATTATAACTTGCAGGTCTTGTATTTGTAATATACTGAAATTTGTTTGGTGAAGTTGTTCTTTTAAACTGACAAAACCTCTCAGCAGTCAAACTGCATCTTTGAGAAGGATAAAATTTTACTTGAGTTATTGTTTAAAAAAAACGACAGAGGACTTACTTGGTTGGCACCTAGAGCTACTCCTCAGGGTCCTCCATGGTTGCTGAAGGTTGTATTTATTTGCCTTCTGCTGTTTAGTGCAGGGCCTGCCAGGCTCCAGAAGATCCTGTGGGCTAAGAAATATGTAGGAAGACAAGCCTACCTTGACCTGAACAGCCAGGCTGTCAATTCCAGTGATTCTGTCCACGTCTGGAGATCTTCAGTTTAGATGAAAGGCAGTTTTTCCCAGTGGTCAGCGCTTGGCAGTTGAAGCATATTATGGATGGACATTGTTCTGTGCCCATCTGTCTTTTGTCTTCTTTGGAGGAAATAAGAGTGCTGCTAGGAGCCAAACTGTCTCTTTTTTTTTTTTTTTTTTTTTTTTTTTTTTTGGTTTTTCGAGACAGGGTTTCTCTGCAGCTTTTTTAGAGCCTGTCCTGGAACTAGCTCTTGTAGACCAGGCTGGCCTCGAACTCACAGAGATCCGCCTGCCTCTGCCTCCCGAGTGCTGGGATTAAAGGCCTGCGCCACCACCGTCCAGCCTCAAACTGTCTCTTTTTGTTATGAAAAGTTTTTTAAAAAATTAAATATTTAGCCAGGTGGTAGTTGTTGTGTTTCTTCCTGGCTTGTGTCTACCGCAAGTCGGAGGAAGAAGGCCCGGGATGCGCGACCACGTGCGTGGGAGGGTTATTTATTAAGGGAAGGGAGTGCTCCACAGTGCGGGAGGGGGGGCGGGGGGCGGAGGGAGGAAGAGAGAGAAAAAGAGAGAGCACGTGGCGGGGTTTTTTTAACTTTTAAAGGGGGCTTGTACAGGCACGATGCTCCTGGGAAATGTAGTTTTCCGGTCCGGCGGGGTGAAACTGCCATCTGCACTTGCGTGCAGGGGCCTTCTGCTCACAGAGGCCTTCTGGGAGGTGTAGTCCTTGTCTGCCGTTTCCCATGAGAATCACAATAGGTACATTTAAGTTACATGTGTGCACACACACACAGAGTGAACAGGAATTGGGTGAAGTGGATGCTCTTGGTGAGCCCTACCAAAGGCATGCCACTGCACAAAACACACATGCAACAGAGTCAGCAAGAGATATTTAGGGGAGCAGGCAGGGTATACTCTAGTTAGATGGCAGGACTAGGTCACCTGACTTCAGTTAAGTCACAGTCATTCTGACATAAATCTGCTATTGTTTATACACTGTATATGTCTAAAACTGTTTTCACAAACTCTAAAAATTCTTGTGAGTCCAGAGAACTGAATTAAAGGATCCATCTTAGGGGCTGGAGAGATGGCTCAGAGGTTAAGAACATTGCCTGCTCTTCCAAAGGTCCTGAGTTCAGTTCCCAGCAACCACATGGTGGCTCACAACCATCTGTAATGGGGTCTGGTGCCCTCTTCTGGCCTGTAGGCATACACACAGACAGAATATTGTATACATAATAAATAAATAAATTTAAAAAAAAGGATCCATCTTAAACAGGTCAGATACACCCCCTCAATTCCCTGGTCTTAATTTTTTTTTTCTTAAACTTAACTTTGTCGTCTGTTCTGTGAATACCTTAAACAGGTATAAGAGACACCACACATTTCCATACCACAAACGCCGAACAGGAACAAAGAGACCAGCTACCCCAGGATGTGACCAGCACCTAGCTTTCTCAGGTTCCCCCTGAAAGACCTGGATAAATTCAGACCGCCCCCCCTCCAGCAGTAAGAAAATAGCCAACGATCTAAGCAGGAAGAGAAGAATCAGAAATCTAGGATTAGCAAGTTCAGTGACTGTGATTCATGAACTAGCTGAATATAAAGTTAGAGTGTAATCTTGAGAATAATCTTGAGAAACAGGGAGTTTCCCCTGTTTCATTGGTATTTTGGAATACTGTGTTTCAGGAACTAGCTGATTATGACACTGAGAGTGGTCTTGGGAGGCAGGGAGCTGCCCCCTTGTTCTCATCACTGGTATTTTAGGAATTTTCTACACCCTCCCTGCCCCTTTCGGATTACTGGGCTGTGGTTTCTTCCCTTAAAAACTCCTTCTCCTGGTCACTCGGGGTTGAACTCTTCCCCTGCGTGGGTTATGAGTCTCGACCCCAGTGCACTGGTTCCCGTCTCATCTCGTCATTAAAATCTCATGTGATTGCAGCAAGGATGGTCTCTCATGAGTTACTTGGGGGGGTCGTGTTATCCCGAGACTTGAGTGAGAGTCTCCCCACACTGGGGGTCTTTTACCCCCCTCTGCCCCGTCCCAAAGATGATGCCAAAAAAAAAAAAAAAAGCAGGAAGCAGTCTTGAGAATCTGCCTCTTCGATTCCCTTAACCTATGGTGTCTAACCTCCCACCTTTTTATTATAAAAAAAAGAGATGGGAATGTAATGATCTGTTCTGTCCCTCTAAGAGGCAAACCACGCCCACTCCCTCCCCATTCTGCTGAGGCAGTTCGGTCTTCCTTCCTACTTGCAGCCGAGTCTCTTCCTTTTCTGTCTCCCTCTTGAAGAGACAGCTTCTGTCTCTCCCCACTTCTCCCCTTCCTCCCTGTTTCTCTCTGTCTCTCTCTCTGCACACCGATTCCCAGGCCTGTATGCACTGCCTCCAGTAAACTCCTAAGCGGGTTTGTTGCGTGCTCCTTCTCACACTTATGCCCAGGTACTTTCAATTGGAATAACTGGAAAGCCCTGAGCTCAATTAGAACAGGGTTATATAGTTGTAAAGGTGGGGGTGAGGGGTTTCTGAGGTTTAAAAACCACTGATTGGCTGACATTTTTCTAGGGACATCTGTTGGGGTGTGCTGGCAGGTGTTTCTATCTACAGTGCTTGGAATGCCATGCATTTCCTTTGAATGGTCTGTTTTGGGGTGGGGGTTGGGCAATCTCAGCCTGTGGTTCCTGATGCAGCCAGGCATTGCCTCAGGGTAAACTCCTGAGACTCCCCTGGCCTCCATTTAAATTCTCTGATGGCCAGAGTCCCAGGTGATAGAGGTTGGAAGTAAAGAACTTCCTTTGTGTGACCTGCCCAGATTTAGCTTGTCATGGCTGCCCCCCTCCAGGTACCAAGCTACCTGGCTAACACAGACAAAAATAATGGGCTAATATAAGCTATACGAGTTAATAAGAAGTCTGAGCTACTAGGCCAACCAGTTTATGATTAATGTAGACCTCTGTGTGTTTATTTGGAACTGAACGGCTGTGGGACCTGGTGGGACAGAAACCTCTGTCAACAGTGTTTCTCTGTGTAGCCCTAAATGACCTGGAACTCACTCTGTAGCCCTGGTTGTCCTGGAACTCACTCTGAAGACCAGGCTGTCCTGGAGCTCACTCTGTAGACTAGGCTGTCCCAGAACTCACTCTGTAAACCAGGCTGTGAAGAATTCTCTCTCTGTGTAGACCAGGCAGGCCTGGAACTCACTCTATAGACCAGGCTGTGAAAAACTCTGGCCAACTTGAGTTTAGTTAGTGAGCATGGCTGTGGCAGGCCTTGCCCCCACCCCATTCCCTCCGATTTGTTAAAACCCATTAGATTACACCCCTAAAGCTAGCCACCAAGGCCTATTTCCTTATTTGGCCACTTCTTTGTCTTCCTGAGGCTGACTACCAAAGTCCAGCAATCAAAAGCCCCCTTTGGTTCACCTAATTAACATGCCCAATTGAAATGAAACACCTCATCCTAACACGGGGATTTTCCCCTTTACCTTTATAGGCTGACATTTGCCCTGTGCCACATCTGTCTCCCCTCTTTGTCCTCCAGAGCAAATACTCCTCCCTTTTTCTTTTCCCCAAACTCACCCGCTATCCTCTTACCACCACATCCTCACTCACTAACACAGACCTCTCCTTTCCTCCCTCTTAAAAATTACACCTGCAAGTCAGGCTGGCCTCGAACTCACAGAGATCTGCCTGCCTCTGCCTCCCGAGTGCTGGGATTAAAGGTCTGCACCATTGTGCCTGACCTGTTTCTGATTCTTATTGCATTTATTTATTTGTTTGTGTGTGGAAAACAACTTTCTGGACTTGGTTCTCTCCTATCATGTGGGCCTCACAGGACCTAACTCAGATTGTCTGACTTCACAGAAAAGCCCTTAACCTGTTTGCTCAGTGGTCTTGCTGGCCTGTTTGTTTTTAGATAGGGTCTGAATTTGGTTATGCATTATGTGGACAAGGATGACCTTGAAGTTCTGATCCTCCTGCCTCAAGTGACAGACAGGTCAGTTTCTTGCTGCTGGGGATGGAAGCCTTCTACTGTGTGAGTGACCTCCCCAGCTCATTCAACCACCACTTCAACTCAGAACAGCACGGAGTCTAGACATCTGTGTGGCTGGCTTCCTTGAGACACTCTTCCCACTAGCCATCCAGGTGTGGTGTAGCACATGTTGTCTACTCACCTGGAGGGTGAGGCTGGAGGATGCTAAGTTCCGAAACATCCTGGGCTGTGTATCGTGAGACTGCACCAAAAGACAAAATGTAAAAATGGGAAGGGACAGCTGGTCAAAGAGGCTTCTCACCCAGCTGAGGGCCTGAGTTCCAACCCTGACACAAACACGGTTCAAGTTATATAGAGATATTTTATTTATGTTTTAATAAATAAAACTTCCCTGGAGATAAGAAGGTAAAATTAAACCACTAGAGGCGAGGTAGTGGGGGCACACATCTTTAATCCCAGGGGATGGGGCAGATGGATCCCTGTGAATTCAGGGCCAACTTGGGCTACACCAGATCAATGCAGAAACAGATACAGGTGATAATGGCTCAAATCCCAGTACTAGGGAGCCACACCCCTTTAGTCCCAGCACTAAAGGGGATACAAGACTGGAGGAGACAGAGGCCCAGGGCTCAGTCTGCGGTCTTAGGCCCTTGGTGGGCCTAAGACTTTTCTAGTGGTTGGCTGCTTTGCTTTTCTCATTTTAGATTGAACCCCAATATCTGTCTCTGGGTTTTTATTATTTGTGCTACTTTTGGTGCCTGATGTTTGGGGTGCGAATTCACGAAAAAGTCACCAGCGCATGCCAGAGCTGCACATGGGGCCCCAGCCCCACCTGGCCAGGCTTTCTTTCTTTTCCCCCAAGCCTCTGAGTGAGTCTGGGACTTTCTGTTGTAGCTTTCACAGAGAGCCCCACAGCACACGTGCTTTTTCCTAACAATCCCCTGTGCATTTTTCAGACAGCCGTCTCTCTTTCTCTCTCTTCCTCTTCCTCTCTCCACCATGGCTTGTGGGTTTTCCCTGAACCCCCTTCTCAGGATGCTGACAAACTAGGTGGCTGCCTTGAAATCCACACAGGCTTTTACTGTTCTACATCAGCAATAAACCTCACATCATCATCAAAATCATTGGTAGATTTGGTGAGACAATAGGGAATTCTTTTTTTTTTTGAGACAGGGTTTATCTGTATAGCTTCTGTAGCCTGCCCCGGAACTCATTCTGTAGACCAGGCTGACCTTGATCTCATAGAGACCTGCCTGCCTCTGCCTCCCGAGTACTGGAATTAAAGGCATGCCACCATGGCTAGGTCAATTGAGAATTCTTATTTTTAATATTTATTTATTTATTTATTATGTATACAATATTCTGTCTGCTTGTATGCCTGGAGGCCAGAAGAAGGCACCAGACCTCATTACAGATGGTTGTGAGCCACCATATGGTTGCTAGGAATTGAACCCAGGACCTTTGGAAGAGCAGGCAATGCTCTTAACCGCTGAGCCATCTCTCCAGCCCCAATTGAGAATTCTTAAAGGGAGGAATTAGTTAAAAAAAGAGATTATTTTTCACACATGAAAAAATTGGGAAAAAACATTACAATGGAGGGAATTATGTCTCTGTACAATAATATGCTAGACAGCTTGAAAATGGAATGATTAAATGAAAAGATATCTAATTTAGATGGGATTTATTAATGTCAATTGTAAACAATATCAGCTTTATCATCTTTGTCTTATCACTAAAAAAGTTGGCTAATCTCAGTGCTAAGATGCAGGCCTTAGAAAAACCTAATAAAACAGATCTCAGATCAAATCCAGACAAAAGAACTTAATGAAAATCCAATTTCAGTATTGCATTATAAGAATAGAAAGGAACATCCTAAAGTTTTCAGACAACCAACCTTAATATATCCAGTAACCTTAAAGGAATTGCCAAATGAGACTCTGTTACAGCTAACAAGACTCCCGTACCATTGTTAGATTTAAGGAGATTCAAGGAAGCAATAGTCTCATATGGCATGCATTCACCTTTTGTGAACCAAATGTTAAACTCATGGTCAGTTTGTAATAGAATTATCCCTAATGACTGGATAGATTTGATTAAAGCTGTTAGAGCCTGGCCCACAATTACAATGGAGTACCTGGTTCAGAGAAGAGGCTGATTATTGAACAATGCAGTAAAGCTAGAGGTAGGGAAATCTCCGAAGATCAAATTCTTAGAGAAGGAGAATATGCTGTTATGGAAGGCAAGCTGTGTATGATGATCACACCCTAGATTTATGCCATACAGCAGCTTTGAATGTTTGGGACAGAATTGGAGAAGTATGAAAGAAAATTCAGTCATTTACTAAAGTTATACAGGGCCCAAAGGAAAGCCTTTATGGATTTCTTACAAAGATTGATTTCAGCAGTAAATAGAATGATACCAAATTCAGAAGCTAGACAAATAATAATTGAATTGCTGGCTTTTGAAAATGCCAATCCTCTATGCAAAAGGATAATTAGACCATTGAAGGCAAGGTCAGCACCTTTGGAGGGATGGATGTGAGATACAATTAATATAGAATCCCATGAACATGATGATTACAAGGATAGGAGAGGTAATTTCCAGAGGTTTGAGGAAAAATTGAAATGTCAAATGTTATAATTGTGGCAAACAAGGTCACATCAAACAGGATTGTAGACAGTATTCCTAGAAACAATGCACTTTCTAAGAATAATCCATTCAGAATGCCCCTCCCTTCTGGATTATGTGGAAGGTGTGGCAAAGGCAGGCATTGGACTAATGAGTGTAGGTTAACGAGGAATATTCATGATAATCATTTGCCAAATCTGGTTCAGTCCTTCCCTGTTTTAGTAGAAGAAACTCCTTCCCAGAGCAACTAAAGGACCTAATGCCTGTTGTAAGAAACCATACTGCTCTGGATAATAGAACAACTATAAAAGAGACAATAAAAAATTCAGGAGAAACCATAAAGTGAGTATTTTGATAACCTTCAACAAATGAACAAAATTAAAATACGAATAAATGGTGTTGTCATTGAAGTTCTGACAGACACACGTGCAGAAGTATCAATAATTTCATCAGAATCTTGGCATCCAAATTGGCCTCTTCAGGATGTAAATTTTCAGTTTTTAGGGATTGAAACTTTATCTCAGATAAAGCAGGACATGAGATGGGTCGAATTTATAAGGCCAGAAACACAGAGAGAGATACTAAAATCATATGTGGCTAACATAGCAATGAATTTCTGTGGTTGTGATTTGTTACAGCAAAGGAATACTCAGATTAACATTCTCCAAATTTTAAAACAAACCATAAATTCATGTATGTTTCTGGGGAAAATATTAAAAGGTATTATAATGAGCAGTCATTGACCATTCAGGCTGTACAAGAACAGAGCACAACAGCTGCTGATATTTCAAAGGTACCAACATCCCTACCTTTCAAATGGTTCACAGACAAACCTGTATGGGTGGATCAATGGCCTTTAACAATGGAGAAGCTGCAGGCTTTAGAAAAGCTGGTACAGGAGCAACTAGATGCTCAGCATATTGAAGAATCAACCAGCCCTTGGAATTCTGTATTTGTTGTTAAAAAGAAATCTGGAAACTGGAAATGGTAGCAGATCTAAGAGCTGTTAATAAGATGATTCAGCTAATAGGTTCTCTACAATCTGCCATTTCTTTGCCTTTGCTATTGCCTAAAGGATGGTCTCTCATACTTATTGATTTAAAACATTGTTTCTTCACTATACCTTTACAAGAAAAGGACAGAGAAAAATTGCATATGAAGGCGTAAGTCACAAAACAATCCCACAACAGTTCAGAACTATGAATAATAAAAGAGTTATTTATTTAAGGGGAAAACTTACAGATCACTGTCCTAGATAACAGCCCTCTGAGCAAACAGGAACAGAGTCTAGTAGCTGGAAGCGGGAGCTGGAAGCAAAAGCAGGAGCGCACAGCTACTGCTGCTTTTGAAAGCAAAAGAGACCACACCCAAGTGGGCTGAGATCTTAAAGGCTATTGGCTGAAGGAGCAGAAGGATCTCCCACAGCACCTCCCCCTTTTGTTTAAATAAGAGAGTCCCAAACCAATATAAAACAATATACACTAGTGTCATGCACCGTACCCCCGTGTCTGTGCTCTGTGTTACCAAGCTTTGGGCAAGGGGGCTGGAGGTTAAAATACACAAGACACACACAGACAGAGAGACAACGACAGCGGTCATCCTTGAATTTCCCAAGAATGCCCCCTTTATTGTGTTCAGGGACAGATTATATAGAGATAGCCATGCCCCAGCCAAACCCACCAGAAACCACTCTCCTGCCATCAGGAACTCCTGAAGGTCTCATGCTCAGGGCAGCTGTAGGCACTCAGATCAGGGGATTACAAGAAATTCAGGATCTGGGGTCTCATTGCTCCCAACATCCCAATCCATGTGGGAGCCATGTCAGTAGCATTCCTACACCCAGCTCAGAGACAGACACAAGTGGACCCCCATGTCTGTCTGTCTTTGTTCCTTTCTTTTCTTTCTTTCTTTTTTTTGGGGGGGAAATTTAAGGATGACCCGTGTCGCTGTCTCTCTGTCTGTGTGTGTCTTGTGTATTTTAACCTCCAGCCCCCTGTCCAAAGCTCGGTAACTGGGTAGTAGCGCACAGAGTGCAGACACGGGGGTGCGGTGAACGACAATTGGAGGGAGGTCCCAGCAGAGATATCAGAAACTAAAAAACGCTGAGAGGTCACCCTCAAAAGGTGAGAGTGAAGAATATGATATAGACAAAATAGGCATGGGGAAAGTAAAATTTTTCCTGAAGTCTTCCTTCTGTTCCACATCAGATGGCTCCTGATATGAGACAGAAACTCTGAATGTTCCTTTTAACAATAAGCTTGGATTTAGAGAAGTACAGAGCCATTGTCCAACTCCAAAACCAGATAAATATATATATATATGTATGTGTATATGTATATATATATACATATATATTTAAATATATACATATACATAGGTATGTGTGTGTGTAAATGTAAGTGTAAACAGTACCTGGATTCATAAACCATATTCTGTTTTCTAGATGCTCCCTAGTGGATAGTTATTTTTCCTCTGTCAACATTCAAATACCCAGGGTCTCTTGAATTTTTGATGATATGTATTTTCCTGCAAAGATAAGAGCAAACCCTGCCCCAACCCTATATGGCTTTCCTTACCACCTGTATGGTTGTCACCATTGTGGATGAGCTGTCATTTCTCTGTTTCAATAGGTTTCTCTTTTTCGAAGTGAATCTTTATTAATTTTGATGATATCCATAATTTTTCTTCTTTAGAAACAAGAGCAAAACCCCTTCTCCAACGTAGTACATCTCCTGGTTTCCATTGTTAGGTCAACACATCCTTGAAACATCATGTTTGATTCAATTCAGAAGTTCTTTCCATTATCCAGTGCCTCTCTACTGCTGTTGTTCCTTTCTCATTAGCATTAAGAAAATTCAAGGTTAATAAATCATTATGCAATCTATTTCTGGGGGTATTTTCCATCCCTTTCTATTTGTTCAGCATATCCTTTTAGTATGATTTGACCTTTCTATAACTGCCTGACGTGTAGGATTATTTGGTATGCCTGTAATGTGCTTTCTATTATAATAAGCAAAAAAAAATTTCATTTTTTTTCTTTTTATGCATTTCATTTTCTTAGATACATATGCTGGACCATTGTCTGTCTTTATTTGTGCAGGTATACCTATGATGGCCATAACTTCCAATAAATGTGTAATTACTGAATCAGCCTTTTCTAAGCTCAAGGCAGTTGCCCATTGAAAACCTGAATACGTGTCTATGGTGTGGTGTACAAATTTTAATTTACTAAATTCCATAAAGTGGAACACATCCATCTGCCAGATTTTATTCCTTTGAGTACCTTTAGGGTTACTCCCTGCAGACAATGATGTTGGCTTATAGAAAGTGCAAGTCAGACATCTCTTTATAATCTCCTTAGCTTGTTGCCATGTAATAGAAAGCTCTTTCTTTAAACCTTTGCTATTGACATGAGGTTTTTATGAAATTCAGAGGCCTGCAACATGCTTCCAATCAGTAATTGATCAGTTTCTGCATTACCTTGTGCTAGAGGACCTGGCAGATCCATATAGGATTGGACGTGTGTTATGTATATAGGACAAAGCCTATTCCTGATTATGTCTTGCACCTGGATGAATAATGAAGTCAAATAATGAATATCATCTGGTATAAATTCAGCAGTTTCAATATGCAAGATAACTCTTTCTGCATATTGTAAATCAATAACTATATAAAGGTTCTTTAAAATCCCTTAGTACCATAAGAATAGCATATAATTCTGCCTTTTGGACAGAATTATAAGGGCTTTGTTCCACCTTACTTAATTCTTCTGATTTGTAACCTGCCTTCCCTGATTTATTTGCATTATTATAAAATGTACAGGCTCCAGTTATTGGTGCATCATGTACAATTTGGGGAAGAATCCAAGAAATTCTCTTTATAAGGTTGTCTATCACTTTTGGGATAATTGCTATTAATTTCTCCAAAAAAATTAGCACAAGCCCTTTGCCAGTGTTCATTGTCTTCCCATAACTTTTATTTTATCAACAGTAAAAGGCACTATAATTTCTGCTGGGTCTATACCTGCTAATTGGGGAGGTCTCATTTTACTTTTTATAATTACTTCACAGATGTTTTCCACACAAGTTTTTAACTTTTTCTTGGTTTATGTGATAAAAAGATCCATTCCAAGATAATATCATCCCTCTGCATTAAAATTCCTGTAGGAGAAATTCTGGAAAGCAATGTGACTAGAATACAATTAATATTTGGATTCACCCTATCCACATGTGCCTCCTGTAATTTCTCCTCAACAATTGTCAATTCCTTTTCTGCTTCAGCTGTTAATTCTCTGGGACTATTCAAGTCTTTATCACCATCTAAGGTTTTGTTTAAATGAATTATTAGATCAGGTGTTATCCCAACAGCCAGTCATGGACTAGAAATGTCTCCCAGTAATCTTTGAAAGTCATTAAGAGTCTACAACCGGTCTCTCCTAATTTGTGCCTTTTGTGTTCTATTTTTCTGTAAGCCTATTCTGTAACCTAGGTAATTAACAGAATCTCCTCTTTGAATCTTTTCAGGAGGAATTTGTAATCCCCATTTAGAAAAGACTTTCTTTACCTCTTCAAACATCCTTTCTAAAGTATCTGTATTTGAATCAGATAACAAAATGCCATCCATACAATGGTAAATTATAGACTTAGGAAATTGCTTACATATTATTTCCAATGGTTGACTTACAAAGTACTGGCACAGGGTTGGGCCATATAGCATGCCCTGTGGGAGGACAGTCCATTGATATCTCCTAGTAGGCTGAGAATTATTATAACTAGGCACTATGAAGGCAAACTTTCTCTGTCCTTTTCCTGTAAAAGTTTAGTGAAGAAACAATCCTTTAAATCAATAACTATGAGAGGCCATCACTTTGGCAACAGAGAAGGCAGAAGAATTCCAGATTGTAGGGGGCCTATAGGTTGAATAACCTTGTTGATAGCCCTTAGATCTGTCACCATTCTCCATTTTCCAGATTTCTTTTTAACAACAAGCCGGGCAGTGGTGGTGCATGCCTTTAATCCCAGCACTCGGGAGGCAGAGGCAGGCAGATCTCTGTGAGTTCGAGACCAGCCTGGTCTACAAGAGCTAGTTCCAGGACAGGCTCCAAAGCTGCAGAGAAACCCTGTCTTGAAAAACAAACAAACAAACAAAAAACAAAACAAAAAACAAATACAGGAGAATTCCAAGGGCTACTAGATTCTTCTATACGTTGAGCATCTAGTTGATCTTGTACCAGCTGTTCTAAAGCCTGCAATTTTTCCCCAGCTAGAGGCCATTGCTTAACCCATATTAGTTTTTCAGTTAACCATTTTAAAGGTAGGACTGTTGATACCTCTTAAGGTTTATCAATCACTTTGTGTTCTTGTACAGCCCGAATGGCTGGTGTCTGTCATCTATAATATCTTCTAATATTTTCCTCAGGAACATATGTATTTTGGGCTGCAGGAATGTTAATCTGGGTATTCTATTGCTGCAATAGGTCACGACCCCACAAATTCACTGCAATATTGGCTATATGTGGCCTTAATCTTCCTATTTTCCCTTCTGGCCCTATGCATTCAACCCATCTTGTGCGTTGTTTTACCTGAGATAGGGTTCCAATTCCCAGGAGCTGAATATCTACCTCTTGAAGAGGCCAATTCAGATGCCAAGATTCTGGAGTAATGATACTTACATCCACACCCATGTCTAATAAGCCTTCAATAAAAATGCCATTTATACAAACTTTTAGCTTTGGTCTTTGATTGTTTATAGAAGTCTTCCAGAATATACGTTTCCTCTCTCCTACTGGAGTTTTTGACTCGTCCTCCACATTTAACCCATTATTCAGTCCAGTATTGCTTTTTACAGCAGGCATTGGATTTTTTAATTTTCCTGGTGAGACATGTTCTCCACAGTAACTAGGACTGACTAGACCACATTTGTCATGAGGACCTGCGAGAGGCACCCCTATGACATTTCCTGATGGTATCATATTGCCTTATCTATCTTTCATTGACCTACATTCATTGGTTCAATGTTGGCCTTTGCCACACCTCCTACATACAGCTGAAGGCTAAGTCCTTCTATTTCTGCCATTCCTAGAGGAGACATTATTCCTAGGAATCCATTGTCTGCAATTCCTTCTCAGATGTCCCATTCTATCACAATTAAAACATTTGGTATTTTGATGTCTCCTCATACCATTGGAAATTGTTTCTCCTACTCACGTTTCAGTACCATAGTCAAATGTCTCGACATTCATTGTATGCAAGACCCATTCATTCATGGGTGCTGATCTGATCTTTAAAGGCCCAAGGATTATTTGGACTCAATATTGGCATTCTCATAAGCCAAAGATTCAATTATTATACGTCTAGCTTCTGGATCAGTTATCCCTATTTGTATGGCCCTAGTTAGTCTTTGCAAAAAGTCACTAAGAGGTTCTCTCTGACCCCGTTTAACCCTAAGATATGATTTAATCTCTTTTTTGGTTCCTGAAACCTGTCCCAAGCCTTTAAAGCTGCTGTGCTACATAGGGACAAGGTGTGGTCATCATAAAGAGCTTGATCCTGAGCATCAGAGTAAAAATTAGATCTAGGGAAACCTCAAGTCCTTTTGATTTTTCTTGTTGCTCTAAAATTTTTGCCTCCTCTTTAAAAAAGCACCTCCAAGTAATTGCTGTCCACTTTCTAGGACTGCTGAGATTAACTGAGCCCAATCTTGAGGCGTGGCTTTGCTACTGAAAACCCAGGTTTTGACCATTTCCCAAACAAAGGACAGATGTAGGCCGTAAATTGCAATTGCTTGTTTAATTTCCTTTAGATCAGTCATACATATGGGCTCCCATGTATATTCTTTGACAACCTTAGGGTACTTGGGGCCAGATACTTTTTCTGTTGTCATTACAAGAAAGGTAGGCAGAACTCTGGGGAAGCTATCCTGGGGATTTTTACATACTGATGAGGTTAAATTTTGCCTTTGTACTTTTGTTCCTGGTCATCAAATTCAATAATTTCCTCAATTTTTTCAAATCTATTTATTACTGCCTTTTGCAATGTCTGGATCTCCTGTCCAGTGTACTGTGCTAATGCCCTCATTGAGGATTCCAAGGTATGAAGTCTGTCCAGTAGAGATAATGTCTCCTCCTTGGACATAATCTTTATAGCATGCATATTACATTCCTGGAGAGACATTCTTTTTTTTTTTTAAAGATTTTATTTATTATGTATACAACATTCTGCCTCCATGTATGCCCACATGCCAGAAGAGGGCGCCAGATCTCATTACAGATGGTTGTGAGCCACCATGTGGTTGCTGGGAATTGAACTCAGGACCTCGGGAAGAGCAGCCAGTGCTCTTAACCACTGAGCCATCTCTCCAGCCCCCGGAGAGACATTCTATCAGTCAGTCTGTCATACCCCTTTGACAGAGTTGGATTAATACATTCAACAGTGCGAATTCTCTCAAATAATGTTTCAGCACCCATTGTCATTGATTGGGTTTTATGTGCCAAATTGGCTGTTTCCCTCTCTAGAGTGCTGAATCTTCCATTAAATGAAGTCTATACCATTTCCATAAGCACCTCAGTTGACTGAGTTTTGTTAGTTAAGGTGATCATATCCTTCTTCAGATTTCCAAACTCTTTCTTGAAAAATGTGGTTTCTGTCTGTAAAGACTGTACCATTTCTAAAAATGCCTCATTCTTAGCCAGATTGCAAAACCATTTTTTAAGAAAAAAATATTGAGAACAAAACTAATCCCCAAAATTAAAATCAATGATGTAGAAAGGACATCATATAAGTCTTGTGAAACCTCACACATGGTGTAAGAGGCTATTGAAACCTTGGATGGTTAGGTTGTCTAACATATTGCCCTTTTAAATGAGCAATTTATGATCTATATTTAAGATATTAAATCTTACCTGTGGTTTACTTAGCTGGATTAGGTGCAATACCCATAACCTGCCAGTAGGTGTCGCAGGCCACATACAAAACTAACCCAGCTTGGCCCGGTGCCGCAGTTGTAGTCACGTGACTGGCATGCATCTGATTTTAGTGTGAAATGCCGAAAGATATGCTTAGATCAAAAAATAGTCATTAATAGAAATCACAAACTGTACCGTGGTGTGCCCTGATCATTCAGCAGCTGCAGGAGCACAGGGATAACAAGATAACAGCAGGCACCCAGGAAAGCCCGTATCCTATCTGAATTTCCATGCAGTGTGTGGTGGCAGGAGGACTGGAAGCTGCTCTGAGGTGAGTAATGTGGTAATATAAAGAACCACAGCCGATCTGAAGCAAGAAAAGCCACCACTTCATGAGAATTCTATATCCAAATGAACTGCTGGCTCCACTCACAGGCACAGGCCGCGGCTGGCTGAGGGAGGGCTCATGCCTAGCCAGGCGCACTCTGAGCTGGTGGTGGGCAGTGGAGGGGTGTTATAAAACCAAACATTCGTTGGGTGCCAGATAAAGGCATAAGTCACAAAACAATTCCACACCAGTTCAGAACTATGAATAATAAAAGCGATATTTATTTAAGAGGAAAACTTACAGATCACTGTCCTAGACAACAGCTTTCTTAGTGAACAGGAACAGCATCCAGCAGCTGGAAGCAGGGGCCGGAAGCAAGAGACTGGGCAAAAGAGACCATGCCCAAGTGGGCTGGTATCTTAAAGGCTATTGGCTGAAGGAGCAGAAGAAGTTCCCACAGCACACATTAACTGTGATGGAGGCGGGTCTTCTATCAATCTGTTGATTTCATTGGTTAATTAATAAAGAAAACTGCTTGGCCTAATAGGTTAGAACATAGGTGGGTGGAATAGACAGAACAGAATGCTGGGAAGAGGGAAGTGAGGCAGATGCCTAGGGCAATCGTCATGCCTCTCCTCTCTGATACAGACGAAATGAAGCTCCGGCCCAAGATGGACATATGCTAGAATCTTCCCGGTAAGGCACCACTTCGTGGTGTTACACAGATTATTAGATATGGGTTAATCAAGATGTGAGTAAGAGGCTGAAACTAATGGGCCAGGCAGTTTTTAAATGAATGCAGTTTGTGTGTTGTTATTTCGGGACATAAACTAGCCAGTGGCCGGGAGCCGGGCGGGAAGCAGCCCGCTGCTCCTCACTACATAACTGAGTAAAAAAAAATTTAAAAAGTTATGTGGAAAAAGTCTCTGAGAGTTAATTATAAAAGGAAAATTGAGACTTTTTCAATTAGCAGAAACAGACCCAGCAGAAATTATAATACACTTTAATAATGATGAAATTGACAGAGTGAGGAAATGGGAAGAAAGTGAACCCTAGCAAAGAGCTTTTAGTAATTTTGGGGGAGAGATAGTAATTTTGTGGGATAGCAATAGCTATCCCAAAAGCAAGATAATTCAATTTATAAAGAATACTAGCTGGATCCTTCCTCACATTGTATGGGACACACCAATAACTGGAGCCTGTACATTCTCTACTGATGCAAATAACTTAGTAAAGGCAGGTTACAAATCAGAAAATTAAATAAAGTGGATTAAAGCCCTTATGATTCTGTTCAAAAGTCAGTATTATATGTTATTCTTGTGCTACTAAAGGATCTTAAAGAACCTATCAACATAGCAATTTACAATATGCAGGAAGAGTCATTTTACATAGTAAAACCAGGTGGATCTCTGTGAGTTTGAGGCCATCCTGGTCTACAAAGTGAGTTCCAGGACAGCCAGAGCTGTTACACAGAGAAACTCTGTCTTGAAAAAAATAGCAAAGGTTTAAAAAAAAAGACTTTTCCATCATGTAGCTACAAGCCAAGGAAAAAATAATTAAATGTTGTACTTTATACAACCAAACACCACTACCTACAAGAAATAACCCAAAGAGTACCCAAAAGAATGAAATCTTACAGATGGATGTGTTCTATTTTGCAGAATTTGGAAAACTAAACTATGTATACCACGTCATTGATATATATTCAGATTTTCAATGAGCAACTGCTTTGAGCTTGGAAAAGGCTCACACATTTACTAGATGTTAAGGACATCCAGGGTATACCTGTACAAATAAAGTCAGAAAATGCTCCAGCATATGTCTCTAAGAAAATAAAACAAGTTTTTGCTTATTATAATATAAAGCATATTACAGATATCCCACACAATCTTACAGGGCAGGTAGTTATAGAAAGACGAAATTGAACTCTAAAGGATATGATAAATAAGTAAAAAAGGGATGATAAATACCCCCATAAATAGATTGTTTAGTGCTTTATTAAGTTTGAATTTTCTAAATGCTAATGAAAAAGAACAGCAGCTGTGGAGAGACATTGGATAGTAGAAAAAAACTACAGAATTAAATCTGATAAAATTAAAGATGAACTGACTTCAGAATGGAAACCAGGACATGTAATACATTGGGGAAGGGGTTTTGATTTTGTTTCCAAAGGAAAAGAAAAGCTATGGATACCACCAAAATTGATAAGGATTCAATTGGCCATTCTTACAATGGAATCTCAGAGTTGTTTTGATCTTCATTTCTCTGATGACTAAGGATGTTGAACATTTCCTTAAGTGTCTTTCGGCCATGTTAGATTCCTCTGTTGAGAGTTCTCTGTTTAGGTCTGTACTTTTTTTTTATTGAATTATGTGATCTTTTGCTGTCCAATTTCTTGAGTTCTTTGTATATTTTGGAGATCAGACCTCTGTCTGATGTGGGGTTAGTGGAGATTTTTTCCCATTCTGTAGGCTGTCATTTTGT